>NC_133511.1:133242500-133459911 GCF_049354715.1 Callithrix jacchus | reverse complement strand
CCTAACCCTAACCCTAACCCCTACCCAACCCTAACCCTAACCCTAACCCTAACCCTAACCCTAACCCTAACCCTAACCCTAACCCTAACCCTAACCCTAACCCTAACCCTAACCCTAACCCTAACCCTAACCTAACCCTAACCCTAACCCTAACCCTAACCCTAACCCTAACCCTAACCCTAACCCTAACCCTAACCCTAACCCTAACCCTAACCCTAACCCTAACCCTAACCCTAACCCTAACCCTAACCCTAACCCTAACCCTAACCCTAACCCTAACCCTAACCCTAACCCTAACCCTAACCCTAACCCTAACCCTAACCCTAACCCTAACCCTAACCCTAACCCTAACCCTAACCCTAACCCTAACCCTAACCCTAACCCTAACCCTAACCCTAACCCTAACCCTAACCCTAACCCTAACCCTAACCCTAACCCTAACCCTAACCCTAACCCTAACCCTAACCCTAACCCTAACCCTAACCCTAACCCTAACCCTAACCCTAACCCTAACCCTAACCCTAACCCTAACCCTAACCCTAACCCAACTATACTCCATTGCTCTCACCTTCAACCGCAGTAGTATAGGTTGTCGAGGCACACAGATCATGAGATCTGATGGTTGAGACCAGCTTGGACAACATGATTCACCCCCGTCTAGACTGAAAAAAAAAAAATTAGCTAGACATGTTGGCACTTACCTGTAATCCTAGCTCCTCAAAAGACTGAGGAAGGGGAATTGCTGGAACCTGAAAGGAGAAAGTTTTAGTGAGCTTAGATTGCTTCACGGCGCTTCAACCTGGGCAGCAGAGCAAGACTGCATCTCAATAAAGAAAGAAAGAGATAATCAAACAAACAGACTGACGCAAAGAGGGAGACCGAGGACCTTAACTGCAGACAATTCTTTATTGTTACCCTGTGGCTATAAATCTTATGAGATGCCTGTCGTCCCAGATGTTCTGTTTATGGATGTACTAGCTGACGGTTTTGTATTTACATGGTCAGGACAATGAGTGCTTCTGCTTGATTCCCAGATTCTCCAAAATTCCCGTGGAGCCACACCACCTCCTGTCTTGACACTTCAGGAGTACGATGCTCTTTCCTGAGAGGATTTGTTTGGTAGACCGTGACCTCGATTCCTGCCTCTAAGCCTAAGGCTAGCTGCTGAGAACAGCAGCCACCACCGTTTTGGTACTAGAACAGTGCTTTTTATAGTGCACTCATTGGTGGATGCTGTCATCACAACCTGGCCGTTTGGATGTTCGACTGATGCTTTATGCCGCAGAGTCCCTGCGACTCACCGACCTGTGCCAGAACTCACTGGAGCTCAGATGTGTAGTGCTACCTTGTTTCTCTATGACTGGGAGTGCAAACATGGTTGATGTGTTTATTTCCCATTTTTTACTTTGGAGGTTTTGTTTTGTGAGACGAGCTCTCGCTCTGTCATGCAGCCGGGAGTGAAGTCCTGGCTCACTGCAGCCTTGAGCTCCCGGCTTCGAGCCATCTCGCCTCAGCCTCACAAAGTGCTGGGAATACAACTGTGGCCTACTTTTGAGCTTTGAGTTATTTATGTATTATACAGATGAGTCTCTGGAGATGATTTCTTGGTCTGATAGGTGGTTTGTAAACATATTTCCCGATCTGTAGCTTATCTTTTCATCCTCCGAATTGAGTCTTTCACAGAGCAAACATGTGGTCTCCCTTGCAGATACTCGGCCCCTATAGCGGGAAAGCAGACACACACAGTATATAAATCAACATGTGGATGTGTCCATTGAGTAAGTGTCCGTTTGTGGTAAAGAGATCCTAGACAGATCAGTGCTGAGAGGTTATTTCATTCAGCAATAGTTGACGTGGGGATCATCTCTAATCTCATGCTTACTTTCTGTTACTCCGCTGTCTTCTGTTACTGCCGGTGGGAAAGCAATTGTCAACATGTTCTTCCTTCTTTCCACCCTCCTCAGTAGCTTTTAGGACCTTTCCTTTGTCGTTTCTGCAACTGTGTTGAATGGGTCTAGGTACGGATGGATTTATTGTCTTGGGGATTGTGCCTCCTGACTCAAAGGATCCTGGGTCCTCTCTGTTTTTATTTTGGAATTTTTTTTTTAAACAGACTCTCACTCTGTCACCAGGCTGGAGTGCGGTGGCAAGATCTTGGCTCCCTGCCACCTCCACCTTCTGGGTTCAAGCGTTTCTCCTGCCTCAGCCTTCTGAGTAGCTGGGATTAAAAGCACACACAACCACTCCTGGATGATTTTTGTATTTTTAGTAGAGATGGGTTTTCACCATGTTGGCCAGATTGGTCTCAAACTCCTGACCTTAGGTGGTCCGCTCATCTTAGCCTCCCAAGTGCTGGGATTACATGGATGAGCCGCCACACCTGGCCTGTCGTTTCTTTGAGACGAGTTAGATCATCTCATTTCATCCTCCCTTTGTTCTATTTTCCAATTAAGTTTTAAATGTCTACGGATGGCAGCCACGAATTCTGGCATCTGTAGCCCTTGGAAGTCCACTCCTCTTGTTGATACTGACATTTACGCCCTTTTAATGGGGCTCTGGCTGTGGCGATTGTATGCGGCGCTGGCTGAAGGATCTCAAGGTAGCTAGTGTCAGAACTGAATTAGAGGTCCGCCCTGGTAGTGGAGACGAATCCCCACACGTTTGCTCATAGAAGTCATCTTCTGTATGGATGATGATTTTTGAAGTAGGAGAGCAGAGGAAAAACGGGGGCTGAGCATTTTCCCTAAACGATAGTGGACATTCAAATCCCTCCTGAGGCTGGGCGTGGTGGCTCACGCCTGTCATCCGGCACTTTGGGAGGCCGAGGGAGGTGGATCACCAGAGGTCAGAAATTCATGACCGGCCTGGACAACTTAGAAAAACATCATCTCTACAAAAATACCTGCCGGTATTTTTGGGAGGCTGAGGGAGGAGTATTGCTTGAATCTGGGAGGTGAAAGTTGCGGTGAGGTGAGATTGTGCCACTGCGCTCCAGCCTGGGTAGATCATAAATAATACATATAATTGACTCACAGTTCTACAGGCTGTACAAGCACAGCTCCGGCATCTGCTTGCCTTCTGGTGAGGCCGTGGGAAGCTTACGATCGTGGCAGAAATGGGAGTGTGTGGAAAGAGAGAGAGGAGAGCCAAGGCTCTTTATAAACAAACTGCTCTCAGTTGAACAAATAGAGCAAGAACTCACACTTCGCCAAACGCAGGATGCTAAACCATCCATGAGGGATGTACACCCTCTAACAATAGTGAGATTTGGAGGAGACACACATCCAGGCTATATCAGGCCTTAAATGATTTGTTTTGACTCTTAGCCCGCCAGATGGGACACTTTACCACACTGTGGAGGAGGGTCAGGGACACGAAGCTGCAGGCACGGAGGTGGATATAGGTGGCTGCCAGAGTGCAGGCAGGCTGGAGCTCCCGGGTGCCACAGGAGTCCTGCACACAAAGGCTAAGGAATGGTGCAGGCTCCATCTGAAATCAGGGCCCCCCAGTCACTGTCTCTAACCTAGGCCTCTGCTCCATGCCAATCCCCAGGGTAGATTGGGGAAAGAGCTTGCTGTGCTCCAGGGCACAGGCTCACACTCACCACCCGGAAGCAGTTCCCCAAGCTGGATGAGGGATCCTGGAAGAAGGCCCGGTGGGTGGGGCTCTGTCCTGGGCAGGTTGGCTTAGGCTTCTCGGTGGCCCTGCAGTCACCATCCACCTGGTGGGACAGACGCAAGACTCAGGCAT
Organism: Callithrix jacchus; assembly: GCF_049354715.1. Lineage (NCBI taxonomy): Eukaryota > Metazoa > Chordata > Mammalia > Primates > Cebidae > Callithrix > Callithrix jacchus. The sequence continues at coordinate 133,456,161 of NC_133511.1, read as the reverse complement.
GCAGCTGAACCATGTGGCTCCCCCACATACATTGGTCTTAGCGGGAGACTCCACCCAACCCTGGGTCTGCAAAGACCACTGCAGAGCCGGCAGGCCACCTGCCGCTCCTGGGACTCTGCAGTGAGCGGCCCTCGAGACACTCAGCCGGAGGGAAGAAAAGCAGGTGCACCTGCTCACCTGCCAGGCCGGGCTGAGCTCCTCCAGGCTGTGAGCCACAGAGCCGTCCGGCAACATCAGATCGGTGCCTGCTTCGTTGTCGCTGGTGTCCAGAAGGCCAGCGGATATGCCTGTGGGGAGGAGGAAACATGAGGTGATCCTGAGAGCCCCTGATCCTCCCCCAGGGGTCCTGGATGACAGATGAGCCTCAGGCACACGAAGGATTGGTAAAATCCCTCCACCCCAGACTCCCAGAGCTCTGGCCCCAAACCCTCATCAGAAGAAGGAGAGAAAGCACAGAGACTGAGGACAGCATGTGTCCCCCCATCCCCTCTCCACATCGTCAGCACGAGTGGCCAGAATCCAGGCCTGCCCTTTGTGTTCTTTGGCAGAGAGACCACAGAAAGGCCAACTCCACCTTGGAGCCATATATCCAAGGGATGCGGGAAGAAAGCCTGGGCCTTGGTGCCAGCCTCTCAACCACAGTGGCTGCCTACAGCTCGGGGACCTGTTGCACTGGAAGCTGAGAATGGTGCATCCCGAACAGGATTTTGATGGTGGGCCAACTCTGCCAGGGCCCATATTAACCGTGGTGCCACAGGTGCACAGTCAGGCTGCAGAGGCCGGTGACCACATCACAGGACATGGAGACCCCGTCCTCACTGGCCGGCTCAATCCTGGGGACCTCCCTCCTTTTCATGGCAAAAGGCAGCCGGAGGTCTGGACGGCTATCCCGTGGCATGGAAGAGTTGTACAGCCTGTAGGCCTGTGGACCGGAGGAAGTGGGCAGGAGGGATGACCGACAGCCAGGGGACGAGCTTGAAAGTGCCATCCCCCAGGCAACCTGCCACAGGCATAGGTCTCCAGGGGAAGCTCGGGTCTCTCCTCCTCACCTAAAGGCTGGAGTAGATGAGGGTCACATGGTTCAGCTCCAAGGTCAGGGCCATGAGCCCCAAGCCTGTCCGACTCAGCATCCGTGAGAATGTGCTGTGAGCAAAGTCTTGGGCCAGGAGGATGCTGCTGCACTGGATGCTGAGGTCCCACACCCGGCCGTCAAAAGTCACCACGTGCTGTGCCCCGGTAACCAGGGCCTGGTCTGGGGAGAAGCAGCCACAAAGGCAGGCTGAGTGTAGCCAGCTTCATCCACCGCAGTGGGAGCACGATGCCTGCTGGGTACCCCAATGCCTAGAGCCTTGGCTTAGCCTGCCCTGAGGCCAGGAGTCCCCCTCCCCTGGTGTGGCGGCCAGAGGCCCAGTGATCCCCCACCAGCTTCAGGATGACGTGAGCTGAATGGCTATGGCCCGATTCAGCCCTAACGAGGAATGGAGTCCCCAGACCCGCTACAAAACTGCTGTGCTAAGTAACAAAGCCTGGCTCAGAGGCCACATAGTCATCCTTCTGTTTACATCGGATGTCCAGAGCAGGCACAGCCATGGACATAGCAGGCAGACTGGTAGCTTTTAAAAACTATTGTGGTAAGGCATGCACAACTCTGAATAAACTGGAAGCCACTGAATCGTGCACTTAAAATTCACACATCAGCCGGGCACGGTGGTGCTAAGCCATCCCAGCACTTTGCGAGGCTGAGGAAGGAGGATCACTTGAACCCAGGAGGTCAAGGGTGCGGGGAGCCGAAAGAGCACCGCTGCACTCCAACCATGACAACAGAGTGAGACCTAGTCTCAAAAAAAAAAATTATACAAGTCATCCATTTAATCTCAAGGAAGCTGCTCAAGTGGAGAAAAAACATTGACCGTTTAAGTGGATGGCCAACGGCTACCTCAAACATGACACTGGTGTCCTGCAGACCAGCCCTGTTCACGGTAGGGAAGAGATGGCCTGTGAAGGAACAGGTCTGACCAGTCCAGCCAGTGTAGCCCCTGAGCTGTGCCTTGGGGGTGTTCGTGCCCATGGTAGGAAAGCACCATCCATAGTGCACAGCCAGACACCTGTTGGCCAGGGCCAGCATCCTAAAGGAGGCGCTACCGGCCCTGTGGTCAGCTGTCAGAACTGAGGGGCACAGAGAAGCCCATGGTCACACGCACAAGACTTCAAGACCAGGCTGTTTTTTTTTTTTTTTTTACAAGATCAGCGTGCTGCTTAGACCTGACTACACCCACGCTTCTAGGGAGCCGTAGACTTCCATGTGAGTCGCACACCGATAAACCGCTACTTGCCAAGCCTGGGTACGGTGGCTCCCACACGGACATGAGGGGCTTCCTCGTGCATTAAAAACCATACATGCTCCTTACCCACGTGAGTAAGCCACGTGGTTACCTGCATTTCACAGTAAAGGAAGCTGAGTCCACGGATGTTAGCAGACTCACCTGAGCCACAGGCAAGCTTCTCAGGAGCCCAGAGCTCGTCGTCCCAGCACCGCCCTTAGCTGCACTGCTGGGCAAGGTCATACAATCTGGAGAAAAGCAGGATGTGCAGCCTCAGCCCTAGTCCCATAGGACCTTGGGAAGTCCAATAAGCTCTGGGCCTAGCACGGTAATGCCACAGGCCTCTGCAGGCTTCCCTGTGCCCCCACAGTCCCTGCCCCTGCATGGCCCTGCTGTTGTGCCCACGAGGTGGGGGGCTCCCAGGGAGTAGGGTGGCACAGCCCGGGGCAGGACTCATGCCTCCAGAGACCCTGCAGCAGGCGGCATCTGAGCCGGTAGAACTCGGATGGCATGTTGGCCATGGACAGGTGTCGGAGTGGCCACGGCAGCTTCTCCTCCATCAGGTAGCCAGTCCCCCACACCACATCGCCCCCAGGAAGCAGCGGCGTCACCACCACTGAGTAGTTCCTAGAGGGAACCAGCAGGACAAGCTGCTGAGCCGTGCTTTCTTTGGCTGCAGAGGGGGAGCTCACAGGTATGCAGGAAGAGCTCTGCCATGGACAGCATTGGGGTGCATCTTGGGGAGGGCTGTCCTTGTTCTAGAAAATCCCATAATGAGCTGGAGGAGCACAGAGGCTGGCATGACAGCGGAGGTGGTGGGTGACGCCGGGACAGAAACAACCTGCCCTATTTTGATGATCTTATGTCATGTCTGATCTGCCCCCTGGGTCTTGGGCAGCATGGGGACTCTGTGTGTGGATGCAAAAAATAGGAGCTGGAAGGTGTAGGAAATTGTTTTGTTTTTTTGAGACAGAATCTCATTCTGTTTCCCAAGCTCGAGTATAGTGGTACGATCTCGATTCCCAGCTACCTCTGCCTCCTGGGTTTAAGTGATTCTCCTTTCTCAGCCTCCAGAGTAGCTGGAACTACATGCGCTCACTGCCATGCCTGGCTGATTTTTAAATTTTTAGTAGAGTCGGTGTTTCCCCATGTTGGCTACGCTGGTCTCGAACTCCCGACCTCAAGTGATCTGCCCAAAGTGCTGAGATTACAGGCATAAGCCAGTGTGCCTGACCGACAGGTCTAGGCAATTTCTACAGTTGAGGGGAGGACTGGAACTTTCTCAATATGTAGAGTAGGGTCAAGCCTGTGAGAACTGAATGATCGGGGAGATCTCGGCTCATGTGGGGTTGGAGTGAGAAGAGAAATATTGCACGCTCTGTTGTTGATGGGCCACTGAGGGGGACGGGCGGGTGGACTCGCTTACCTTTTAGGGAGCCCAGAGGCCCTGCAGCTGGGGGCCGGAAGCAGCTTCGACACCCTCACTGCCATTTAAATCCATTTTTTGGTATCCCCACGAGATTCCACTCACCGGGTAGGCGAATAACCAGGCAGGTGATTGTTCAACCAAGCCAAAGCCCCGCCCTGGGAGCTCTTCCCTTCCTCAGCCTACATTCTGACCGCAAGGCGGCAGGAGCAGGAACTTGTATTACGTGGAGCCTTTTCCCCATGATGTGGGTCCGGTCCCTATTCTACAGCTGGGGAAACGGAGGCACACAGAGCCGATGCAGAGACATCCCAGGAAGAGGCACAGCCAGAATCCAGATGCTCTGCAAGGCCACCGGCATGGAAGAAGGGGCGGCCCCCTTGCCTGTAGCCCGGTTCCTGGTGGGCATCATGGCTGTGAGGCAAAAGGATATTTGGTCCCCAGGCCCCTGCTCTAGACTGGGTTCCCCATTTCTATCCACCACCCCCGTGTTCTCAACATAGAGACAAAAGGGGCCTTTTGAAATGAATGGGTGATCACAACCTTCGTAGGTCAGCGCAAAAGCCAGAGTCCTCCTCTCATCCCCTAGCCTTGGAACCTCCCAGTCGCATCAGCCCCACCACCTTGCTATTCAAACAGGACAGGCACGGTGGCTCATCCCTGTAATCCCTGCACCGAGTCTCTGGAGCCCAGGATTCTGAGATGAGCCTGGAAAATACAGTGAAATCCCATCTCTACTAAAGATACAAAAATTAGCCGGGTATGGTGGTGAATGCTTGTAATCCCAGCAACTTGGCAGGCTGAGGCAGGAGAATCACTTGAATTTGAGAGAGGTTGCAGTGAGCTGAGATCACACCATGGCACTCCAGCCTGGGTGACGGAGAATGAGACTCCATCTCAAAAAAAAACAGGCCAGGCACATCCCTCTCCCAGTCCCTGTGCAGTGGAGCCCCCACCTGGAGCTCTCTTTCCACACTTGCCCCGTGGCTCTTGCTTGAACTGCACCTTCTCCTCAAAGCTGGCCATGGCCACACCATAGGATCCCCAGCTCACCGTCTCACCGATGTTCCATCTCAAGCATTTGCCACCTAAGGTATGGCTCAGTGGTGGTAAACGATGAGCGGTGGGCCACACCCAGCCTGTAGCTGGCTTCTGCACCGCCTGCAAGAAAGAAGGGCTTTTATGTGTTTAAAAGATTACATAACAGGTCGGGAGTAGTGGCTCATGCCTGTAATTCCAACACTTTAGAAGGCCAAAGGGGTTACATGACTGAAGATCAGGAGTTTGAGACCAGCCTGGAGTGGCAAAACCCTGTCTACTAAAAACACAAAAAAATTAGCCAGGTGCAGTAGTGCACACACCTGTAATCCCGGCAACCCGGAGGGCTGAGGCAGGAGAATCACTTGAACATAGGAGGCAGAGGTTGCAATGAGCTGAGATCACACAACTGAGACAGAGCAAGACTCCGTCTCAAAAAAAAAGATGATTACAAAGCAAAAGCAAGGAAATGTGACAGAGCAGAATGGCCTGCTTAAGAGGGAACTCTCGGGCTTTCTGCAGGGAGCTGTGCACACTCTGCTGTAGATGATTTCTTGGGCTTCGTGTCTGTCTCTCAGTAAAACTGAGCTTCCTGAAGGCAGGGGTCAGCTTTGCCCACTGCACTCCTCAGCAGCAGCTCCTAAAATCCTGCCTGCACTGGGACTGTGCTCACGAGGTCTCTCTGGAGTGAGGAAGAAACCCCATTTTCTCTCCTGTGAAATAAGGAGTGAAGAAGCCTCTGTGTAGGGCGGTCAAAGTAGTCAGTGAGTCAGAGCGTGTTGAAGCGTTCAGCACTGCACCTGATACATGGCAAGAACGCTGCATGCGACACACGAAACCCAGCGTTACCTGGCTGTGAGGCCATACAGGTCAAGCAGGGCTTTGCAGAGCCTCTTCAGTGCCCATGAGAACTTAACCTCAGCCCAGGACAGCATCTGGTGGGCCACCTGGAAAGGGAGGGGACAGTGAGAGCTGTCTCGGTCATCCTCAACTGCCAGCCACATCTCATCCTTGCTCTCACTCACCAGCTCCAGGGTGCCTTTCATGACCCCCAGGGTCAACTTGATAGGCCTGGGACCCTGGTTGCCTGGCATCCCGGGCACCCAGGCCTGTAGCCACCACATGGCCTCCTCTGCCCACTCCCTCCACACCTCCTCCAGGGGCCACAACATCACTTCCAGGTAGGAGTCCTTCAGTGTGGCCAGGGGCCCTGCAACTGGCAGCCAACACCCACCGTGAGGCCTCTGGGCAGCTCAGAGACCCAGCCCAGGCCTCAAAGAGATAGGGCCTCTTCCTGGGATTAAGATGGTGGGGGGAGTGGAGGAAAAGGAATAGAGCAGCAGGCACTGCAGATTGCTAGTGAGTTGTCAGAGCAGACCCGAGCTGCCTCTGCATGGCCTGCTCATAGCTTGTCTGGGAACTTGGACTGGGGGAGGGTTCCCACCAATCCTAGGAGTGATACGAGGCGCTCTGCGTCTGAACTGTTTGTAGAAACGTGGTTTATGCCAGACCCCTGCTTGCCTCCTAGGAGTCTGACAGTGTGCTCTGAGCCGAGCGGCACCTGCCAATTAGGCAGCCCCACCAAACACCCTGGGTGACATAGTGCTGGGACAGACAAGTGCGTCCCATGTGAAGGCACAGGGACTGGGAAAGGATACTAGGTGCTGGCTGTGGTTCATCCTAGACTCCGCCCCGGCCCCCTTCCCTGTGCCAACACTCCTGCCTCCTCTCTCACTGTAGTCAATGACAGCTGTGAACAGCATAGTGTGCAGAGTCCTGAGCACTTTTTCAAATTCACTGCCCTGTGGGTGGCCATGGGACTCTGGCACAGAAGAGAGGCTATGGAGGTCACATTCAACAGCCAGTCAGAGGGACGCCAACCCTGACATTGGGCAAGGTCTTAGCCCCGGATGGTGGAGAGGACAGAAGTTGGAACAAGGCAGCTGCCACTATGCCTGGCTAATTTTGGTATTTTAATAGAGATAGGCTTTCACCATGTTGGCCAGGCTGGTCTTGAACTCCTGACCTCGTGATCCGCCTGCCTCAGCCTCCCAAAGTGCTGGAATTACAAGTGTAAGCCACTGTGACTGGCTTTTTTTTTTTTTTTTAAACATTATTTGTTTATTTTAGAGATAAGATCTCACTCTGTTGCCCAGGCTGGAGTACGGTGGCACATTCTTGACTCATTGCAACCTCTGCCTCCAGGGCTGAAGCAATCCTAGATGAATAGACATAAGACTGAAGCTGAAGTGCCAGCCCTGGATTCATTCCTATATGGCTATGCTATTGGAAGCAAGTTCATCTCTGGGGATGAGCTCAGGGTACTCAGATCGCCACTTGCCAGACTCAGGTGCTCTCTCTGGACATCCCACCAGGCCGGGGCACCCGCCTTGTGACTGAAAGCCAGGATCTGTGTACAGTGGAGTGTGCGGACCGGCCCCAGCCTGTAGGCGCCGTCTGAGCCGCTCTCTGTCTGCAGCCTCTGGCCAGTGCTGCACTGGTGCGCTGGCTGCTTTGCCTGAGCTGTGAGGATCGATCAAAGAACCCCTACCCTCCTCTGCCAGGCAGCCCTCCACCAGGGCTCCAAGAGGAGGAGGCCCAAGCCCAGCCTGGCCTCTGCCGTGTTCTCCCAGCCCTGTGGTCTGCTTCACTCGTCACTCCGTTAAAACCTGTCCGTGGGGAGGTCTTAAGAGATAAATGAATGTCCCCTAAACAGACACACCTTTTTTTTCTTTTTTTCCTAATGAGCAGGTACTAAGTCCTACTCAGAGCCCACAGAATGACTGATGGAAAATCCTGTTCTGACAGCGTATTTTAGCTCACAGAGCCACAGCCACAGGAACCGGGGAAGGCCCTGCCACCTCCACCTTCCCCGCAGCCAGACATGCAGTGCCTTACCCGGGAGGCCATACGGGATACTCAGGGATTCGGTCCACAGCCAGCCCCGCTGCTGCAGCAGGCCAAGGGCATGCAGCCCTGACAGTCCTGACACGAACAGCTTGGCATCCAGGGCAGCCACTCATCATCCAGCCTCCTTCCTTTCCATCGGTGCTGCAGGGATAGAGAGCAGGCAAATGAAAGGGTCAGCCCCCAGGGACCGACACCCCCAGCCCCAGGCAAAAAAAGGACTCGGGAATACCCCAGGGTCCTTGGGATTGGGGGATCCTTGAAGAGTCAACACCTGTGCCCTGCACAACAGCCCACAGACAGGCCTGATCGTGGCTCGCTGCAGCCTTGACCTCCAAGACTCAATCGATCCTTTCACCTCACCCTCCCAAGTAGCTGGTACTACAGACATGTGCCACCACCTTGGCTAACTTGTGTGTGTGTGCATGTGCATATATATATACACACCACTTTTTTTTCTGTAGAAACAGGGGTCTCAGTATGTTTCCAAGGCTGGTCTTGAACTCCGGGGCTCAAGCAATTCTCTTGCCTTGGCTTCCCAAAGTTCTGGCATTATAGGTGTGGGGCACTGTGCTTGGACCAAGGATAAAGTAGAATGAGGCCGGCCAGAGTGAGTCATTCCTGTAATTCCAGCACTTTGGAAGGCCAAGGCAGGAAGATTTCCTGAGGTCAGGAGTTTCGGACTAGCCAGGCCGACATAGTAAAACGCCGCCTCTACAAAAATACAAATAAATAAATAAATAACCAAGTATGGCAGGAGGCACCTGTAATCCCAGCTACTTGGGAGGCTGAGGCAGGAGAACCGCTTGAACAAAGGAGGCAGAGGCTGTGGTGAGCCAAGATTGCACCATTGCATCCAGTCCAAGCAACACTGTGAGATTCTGTCTCCAAAAAAAAAAAAAAAAAAAAGAAGTAGAATGAAACAAAATCAAATAGGACAGATGACAAAAGAATTAACTACACATCATGGGTCGTTAAATAAATTTCACCTTCTGAAGCTTCTGCGTCTGCAACACTGAACACTGTTCATCCAGAACAGACAGGTGGAAATGGGCCAGCTGTTATGACTCCCAAACACCCACATGAGGTGGTCAACAGCCACCGCTCCGAGTGCCCCCAGCCCCGGCTCCTGTCCTTACCTTAGAATCTTTCAGAAAACATAAGCGGCACACCCTGGTGTCACCGCCCTGGCTCTGGCACAGTGCCAGCATCTGCTAAGCCTGTGTGTGTGTTTTAAATGCCCCATGTATTTTAGGCCAATGTTTTACATATGTTTCTTATTGTGGGTGAGAATAAGAACAACCCAAAATCTGCTATTTTATGGTTTGTGGGGACAGCTGGAGGTTGTGGGAAGTTCTGGGGGCTCACACTGAGCCTGAGTCTGTCCTTAGATGGGATGTTGATATTGAGAAACTGAAGTGATGAAGATCATCAGGAGGCATTTGGCCCACACCCTAGCCTGGTCACGGAGGAGACAGGACACAGGGAGTTGCATCTCCTACCTGTCACATGGGCCTGGTCACTCAGCAGATGGCTCAGTGATGTGGAGAGGCCAGCTTGCTGCCCACCTGCTGTGTGAGGTTCCCTGTAAAGATGACAGGGCTGCCCCCATCACCAGTTTCATCTCCAGCTGTGCCTAAAACCACTCAGCCTTGCCGAACATGGGTGGCAGCAGGTCTCTCTAGCCCTGAAAAGGCCTTGGTGTCATCTGAAATGACAGGCTTGGACAGCAAGCCCAGCCGTGATTACACAAGCTGGGACCAGAGAGAGGGCAGGAGATAGCCAAGCTAATGGCTTTCTATGCCGATTCTTCCACAATTTTTAATTTTTCTTGAGACGGAGTCTCACTCTGTCACCCAGGCTGGAATGCAGTGGCAGGATCCAGGTACATTGTAATTTTCGCCTCCCGGGTTCAAATGATTCTCCTGCATCAGCCTTTCAAGTAGCTGGGATGACAGACGCACACCACAGTGCCCAGCTAATTTTTGTATTTTTAGTAGAGACGGGGTTTTACCATGTTGGCGAGGCTGATCTCAAACTAATGATCCCAAGTGATCCGCCCACCTTGGCCACCCAAAGTGCTGAGATTACAGGTGTGAACCACTATGCCCAGGCCTTCCCCAATTTTTTAAACTCTGGATTTCTCAAAATTAGAAACCTGTGTTATAAACACAGAGGACTCCTCTTCTCTCCTTGACAACCCCCTCATTGGATCCATCAGGAACTCAGTCGACCGTCGCTATGGAATGTGACTAGAGTCAACCTCATCTGCCACCTACGCTGCACACCAGCTCCAGCCCTGGTTATTGAATCTGTCTGACTGCAACATCCTCCTGGCTCTTCCAGCTCCCATCCCGCCACTGGCAACAGATCTCCACTTGCAGACCAGACACGTCCGATGATGGCATATAGCGTTTTTTACTGTACAATCCAAAGTCCTTGAGGCCCGTGAAGCCAGAATTTTGTTGGTCACTGGTGCAGACATTGGCAGGCGGGCCACAGGAACAGCTCACTACACTCCAAGGCTCCACATGAGAGATCCTCTAGGAAAGCCACGAGCAACTACAGATACCGCGTTTGATGGCCCTGCCAACCTGCAGACACACCTCACACACCCCTCTGATAGCCACTAGCTAGTCAGTTCACCCAAAAGATGTCAAAACAATACTAGCTATTATCAGACCGTCACTACTTAATGCTGTATTTCCCTGATCCCCACCGACGTATGTGCAGATGTGTGTGGACGAATGTGTATGCATCTGTGTACGGATTTATCTGTACATGGATGTGTGTAGATGTGTATGTATACAGCTATACCAAAATACACAGATAGGTGTGTATGAATGTGTGGATATGGATTGTGTGTACAGTGATGTGTACATGAAGGTGTCTATATGTAGACATGTGTATGAATGTGTGGGTGTACAGACGTGTGTGTGGATGTAAAGACATGTATATATATGGATGTGTGTATATGAATGTATCTGTACAGATATGTCTACATGTGGATGTAGATGCTTGCAGCTCTTTCTGCTGACAGGCACCTCCTAGCGCTGGCTTTCTCCAGTATGTATCAGAAGCTGTGCGGTGGTGTCAGAGCTTCCTCAGGGTGCGGGTGAACTGGGTGAGCACAGAATTTCTCTCCCAAGCCACGACGTTTTGCAGTTAAAGACAACGCTAGTCACAAATGCGTCAGGTCAGCAGGCATAAACTGGGGCTCTGCAGGCAACCCAGGACACAACACCCACACACCAGGGTAGGGGGTGCCAAACAGAACGCTTCCAACATCAACCTTAAATCCCACAAACTCTAAGGTTGAACACGAGCCTCGAACCCCTGGGCCCAGGGATTCGAGGTTGAACCCAAGCTCTGGCACTTTGTATTCATGAGCTCATCTGCCTCAGTTTCCTCATCTTAAATGTGGTTACAAAGAGGACTTGAAGAACAGACTTCCTCTCTGCTGGAACAGGATCCAGAAAGTTGGAGTGCTGGCTGTTACTGTAATTTTGATGAGTCTGGGGCAGATGGAAGTAGAATTTCTCCAAAGGCAAATAAACATTTTGAGGCTTCAGACAGCTCTATAGAGAGTGGCAGGAAGGTCTGAGGGGGAGGTACGGGCAATCTGTGCGTGCATATGTAGCAGATAACAAGACGTTCAAGGGCCCCTGGGAGTTCTGGAAATGAGGCAGAAGTCTCAGCCATCAGACAGGTGGGGCTGTAGGAGGACGACGGCTCTCCCCTGACATGAGTCTTCACCCAGGCTGATGGCAAAAGGTGGAAGTGGAGAGAGTATTTATGCAGCAAGACATCCAGCTCGGCTTCAGATGCTATACTCCAGGCCCCAGAGAAGACACTGAAAACTGAGGCAGAATCGGTGATCCTATGCTGAACCTGCCCAGTGGTCATGCCTGGCGAGATCAAGTCTAAAGCTGCTATTTGTATCTGGCTGGAGTACGGCGGCACGATCTCGACTCACTGCAACATCCGCTTTCCAGATTCAAACAATTCGCATGCCTCAGCCTCCTGAGATGGGCCTACATGCGTGCACCAGCACGCTCATGTAAGTTTTGTATTTTTGGTAGAGGCAGGGTTTCACCTTCCTGGCCAGCCTGGGCCCAAATTCCTGACTTCATGTGATCCTTCCGCCTTGCCTCACAACATTCGTACACTTTTTGAAGTCACTGATCTGCCTGAAAAGGGGATAGAAGTTTTAAATCTCCCCGGGATGGAGGAGGCAGACACAAAATTTCAACACAAGGACAAGAGCTTCAAGTGACTAAGCTCTATCCAGGTACCTTTTGGTAAGATCTCTTGAAAAGCACCTACATAGATGAAAACGACCCTGAACAATATAGTAAGACCGATCTCCACTAAAAAGAAAATAAAAATATAGAAAGGCATGGGGGCACAGGTTTTAGTCTCTGCTACTTGGGAGGCTGAGGAAAGAGGATCGCTTGGGCCCAGGGGTTCAAGGCTGCAGTGAATTAGGATTATGCCATTAAATAGAAGACCTTGTAAAAGAAAAAGTGGGGGAGAGAAAAAAGAGGAGGATGAGAGGGGGAAAGGGAAGAAAAAAGTAGGAAGAGGGAATAGTGAGAGTGAAAGAAAGAAAAGAAAAGAAAAAAAAAGAAAGAAAATAGAAAAGAAATGAGAAAAACATATAAACATTCTGGCCAGGGAATTCCACTGTTAAAAATGTACTCTGTGAGAGAATGGTGTTCTCGACAGAATAATTTTAACAGGAAACCTGGGAAAAACTCAAGAGCACTTCATTATGAAACTAGCTGAATACATTCCATTCCATGGACTATTACATGGTCATTTGCACTACACGGGAGATGCTGATTTTATTAGGTAAATATATTAACTCCACGTGCTGATTGTGTGCATAGATCATCTCGGAAAAGAATCACCAAAGGAACCGTAACAGTGGTTGGCTTCGAGGAGGGGTGGGAGAGCGGCTTTAAGGCTGCACCAACACCAACCGATAGAACTTTTTGAAATAAAGACCATATTTCCGGGCCATCTGCAGCTGTGGAGCACTTGAAATGTGGCCCACGCAAAGAACCAAATCTTTCATTGTCTTAAATGTTAATTTATTTAGATTTTTTTTTCTTTTTTGAGATGGAGTCTCGCTCCGTTGCCCAGGCTGAAGTGAAGTTGCATGATCTTGGCTAACCGCAACCTCTGTCCCCCAGGTTCAAGCACTTCTTTTGCCTCAGCTTCCAAAGTAGATAGGGTTATATGGGCTCACCGCCGCATCCGGTTGCTTTTTGTGTTTTTAGTAGAGATGGGGTTTCACCATGTTGGTCAGGCTGCTCTCAAACTCCTAAGCTCAGGTGAGCCACCCGACTCGGCCTCCTAAAATGCTGGGATTACAGGCATGAGCCACCGTATCAGGCCTCACGTAGATTTCATAAACACATATGCCATGAGCTGCCATATGGGAGACTCGGTTCTATACTCTTTCATAGTTTTTGAACTTTGAATCATTTAAATGCATGGCCTATTTTTTTTAGTTGTGGCACTTAATAGAATAATATTTAGATTGTATTAATCTAAATAAAATCTACCATAGAATTTACATCGTACCAGTGAATGCTGATATATAAAAAAATTGCCAAGGTGTATGTGTGTGTGTGTGTGTGTGTGTTCATGTGCACGCTTATATGTATGTATATTTCACTTTTTTTGAGTTAGTCTCGCTCTGCCACCCAGTCTGGAGTGCGGTAGTATGAACCTGGCTCACTGCAACCTCTGCCTCTAGGGTTCAAGCGGTTCTCCTGCCTAAGCTTCCCGAGTAACTGGGATTACAGGTACACACCACCACATCCAGCTCATTTTTGTATTTTTAGTAGAGAAGGCGTTACACCATGTGGGCCGGGCTGGTCTTGAACTCCTGATCTCAAGAGATCCACCTGCCTTGGCCTCCCAAAGTACTGAGGATTACAGGCATGAGCCAGCATGCACAGATAAAAAGTGTGTTTTTTCAGAAAAATGAACAACGTACAAACAAAAAATAGGGAACAGCTGGGGGTGGTGGCTCATTCATATAATCCTAGCTCTTTGGGAGGCTGAGGTGGGAAGATCGCTGGAGTCCAGGAGGTTAAGGCTGCGGTGACCCATGATTGCACCACTGCCCTCCAGCATGAGTATTGCAGCAAGACCCTGCCTCAAGAAAAACTAAAATTTTAAAAAACCAAAACCTAAGCACGACAATTGGGTTATCAGGCTATTTTATGATATGTGCCATTCTCAAAACTTGTTACGGTATCATCACATCACTCATCCGACACGAAAAAATAAAAAATAAAACCCAGAAACTCAAACTAAAAATATGTGCAAATCTATAGTGTTATGCGTTGTGCTCTGTCTCCCCGAAAGATGCTGAAGCCCTATGCCGCAGGGTCTGTGGATGCGACCTTATTTGGAAATAGCCTCTTCCCATGTGATCGAGCTAAGCTGAGGTAATGAGGGTGAATCCTAATCCAGTGTGCCTGGTGTCCTTATAAAAAGGGGATGTGCGGACAAAGACACCTACAAAGGGAAGACAGTTTCAAGACAGAGACAGAAGACCACCTGCAAGCCAAGGAACTCTGGAGGCTCTGAGAATCCATGAGCGAGAACTGGGACGGACCTCCCTCACAGCCTTCAGAGCAAAAAACAAACAAACAATAAAAAATCCCTTGATTTCAGACTCCTGGTCTCCAGAACTGTGAGAATAAATCTCTGTGGTTGAAGCCACAGTTTAGGGTACTTTCTTAAGGCAGCGCTGGGAAATGAATGCAGAGTTCTTGGGGCACGCATCAACACTTCTGAAGGAAATGTGAGACGTTCAATGCTTGAACTTACAATTCATACCTTTCTCTACTCTGAATTCTTTTTTTTGAGACGCAGGGTCTCACTCTGTCACCCAGGCTGGAGTGCAGTGGCACAAGCATGGCTCACTGCAGCCTCCAGTTCCTGGGCTGCAGCAATCCTCTTGCCTCAGCTTCCTGAGTAGCTGAGATTATGGGCACATGCCACTGTGCCCAATTTTTAAAAAATGTTTTGTAGAGATGGGGTCATGCTATGTTGCCTGGGTTTACCTGGAACTCCTAGCCTCAAGTGATCTTTCCATCTTGGCCTCCAAAATTCTGGGATTATAGGTATAAGCCATTGTAACTGGCTTGCCTTTAAAAACAAAAACAAAACCAGAATCTTCCTATATTGCCCAGGCTGGAGTCCAGGGACATGATCTTGGCTCACTGCAACCTCCACCTCCTGGGTTCAAGCAATTCTTTTGCGTCAGCCTCCCGAGTAACTCAGCTTATAGGCTCCTACCACCACACCTAGCTAATTTATGTATTTTTATTACAGGCGAGGTTCCACCTGTGGGCCAGGCTTGTCTCGAACTGCTGACTTCAGGTGATCCGCCCACTTCGGCATCCCAAAATGCTATGATTGTGGCTCACTGCAACCTCCGCTCCTGGGTTCAAGCAATGCTCCTGCCTCAGCCTCCCAAGTAGCTGGGATGACAGGTTCCTGCCACCATGCCAGTTTTTGTACCTTTAGCAGAGACGGTGTTTCACCATGTTGGCCAGGCTGGTCTTGAACCCCCGACATCAGGTGATCCGACTGCTTCAGCCTCCCAAAAGGATAGGATAACAGGCATGTGCCACTGTGCCCGACCCATTTCTGTTATTATTACAGTGTAATATATAATGAAATATTTACACAACTCACCGTAACGTAAAATTAGTGGGAGCCCTGAGCTTTTTTCCTGAAACTAGAGCATCCCTTCTGAAGGTGACGGGAGACATTGACAGATAAACAGGCATTGGATTCTCATAAGGAGCAAGCAGTCCACCTCCCTCGCATGTGCTGCTTACCGTAGGGTTTGCATTCCTATGAGACTCTAACAACGCCACCCATCTGACAGAAGGTGGAGCTCAGGTGGTGATGCCAGAAATAAGGAGCGGCTATGAACACAGATAAAGCCTCCCTAGCCCGTTCGCTGCTCACCTGCTGTGCTGCCTGCCCAGTTCCCAGCAGGTGAGACGGGCACGGTGGCTCGCACCTGTAATCCCAGCACACTGGAAGACTGAGGCAGGGGGATCACCTGAGGTTGGGAGTTCGAGACCAACCTGACCACCATAGAGACACCCTGTCTCTACTAGAAATACAAAAATTAGCCTGGCATGGTGGCTCATACCTGTAATCACAGCTACTTGGGAGTCTGAGGCAGGAAACTGGCTTGAATCTGGGAGACAGAGGTTGCAGAGAGTCAAGATCACGCCATTGCATTCCAGCCTGGGCAACAAGAGCAAAACTCCCTGTCAAATTAAAAAAAAAAAAAATCCCGGGTGCAATGGCTCACACTTGCAATCCCAGCACTTTGGGAGAATGAGGAGGGCAAATCACCTGAAGTAAGGCGTTTGGGACCAGCTTGGCCAACATGGTGAAACCCTGTCTCTACTAAAAATACAAAAATTAGCCAGGTGTGGTGGTACATGCCTGTAATCACAGCTACTCAGGAGGCTGAGGCAGAAGAATTACTTGAGCCTCGGAAATGGAGGTTACATTTACCTGAGATAGCACCGCTGCACAGACTGAGACTCTGTCTCAAAAAGAGAGAGAGAGAAAAAAAAAGAAAAACAAAAACAGGCTACTGGTACAGATCCGTGGCCAGGAGGGTTGGGGACCCAAGCTGTAGACAATATGTAATGATCAAATCGGGGTAACTGAGACAGTCATCACCTCAAATATTTATCTTTTGTTTTGGGAACAAAAAAATTCTTCTCTTCTAGCTATCTTGAAATATTCAAATAAATTCTCATTCACTGTAATTTCCCTTGTGCACTATTGATTACTGTAACATATTCCTTCTATCTAGGCCTTCTGGTCTTTCATTCATTCTTTTTTTAAAAATTATTTTCATTTATTTCTGAGACAGTCTCTTTCTGCCAGGCTACAGTGCAGTGACATGGTCTTGACTCAATGTAACTTTCACCTCCTGGGTACAGGCAATTCTCCTGTCTCAGCCTCCTGAGTAGCTGGGATTACAGGCGTGCATCAGTATTCCTAGCTAACTTTTTTTATTTTTAGTAGAGATGGGGTTTCACCATGTTGTCCAGGCAGGTCTCGAATCCCTGACCTCAAGCGATCCACCCACCTCGGCCTCCCAAAGTGCTAGGAGTACAGGCGTGATCCACAGCACCCGGCCATTTATTCATTCTTACATTCATTCATTCTATGAATAACTACTGCCTGGTTATCATATACCTGACAGGGCTCCGGGCTCTGGGGAAACAGCAATGAGCAAAACAAAGTTGCTCCTCTCTTAATGGATCCATCATTCTAACGAGGGGGAAAGAGACAGGCGATCCATAAACAAACCATTAACACAGACAAACAGCACATCAGGTGGAGAGTGCTATGAAGAATAAAAACTAAAGCAGGTATGGCCAGGTGCGGTGGCTCCCATCTGTAATCCCAGCACTTTGGGAGGCTGAGGAGGATGGATCCCTTGAGGTTAGGAGTTCGAGACCAGCCTGGCCAACATGGTGAAATGCCATCTCTACTAAAGGTACAAAAAAGAAAATTACCTAGGCGTGGTGGCAACTGCCTGTAATCCTAGCTACTCAGGAGGGTGAGGTGGGAGGATTGTTTGAAATTGGGAGGTGGAGGTTGCAGTGAGCCGACATTGCGTCACTGCACTCCAGCATGGGGAACAGAGCAAGACTCTGTCTTCAAAAATAAAAAAGTAAAGAGAAATCGGATGCAGGTTAGAGTGCACTAGCACAAGCAGGGGTGCTCAGGTGCTGGTGAAGGTGGTCAGGAAAGGCCTCTCTGTGAAGGTGATAGACATGAGGGCTGAGCCTGGGGACTCCTGAAGAGAGCAGCATGGGAGGGCCCTAGGTATTCGTCCCATTTGTGATCCTTTTATTTTGTTTTGTTTGGTTTTTGACACAAAGTCTTACTCCGTCACCCAGGCTGGAGTGAAGTGGCACAATCTGGGGCCACTGCAACCTCCACCAACTGGGTTCAAGGCACCTCAGCCTCCCAAAGAGCTCGGATGGCAGGCGTGAGTCACTGTGCCTTGCCTATGCATCAACATGTTTAAATTCTTCTGAAAGCTGTGCTTTAGGAAGAGTGTTCTGACAGCAATCAGAAATAAATGACAGAACGGCAGAACAAGAATCACGTCAGTGACAGGGTGGCTATGGACATTTGTTGGCCAGCAGCAAGAAAGCCACTCATACCCTGGATTCTACCTCTGCAGCCTGTCTGCACCTGAACTCTCCTCCCCACATCAGTGGAAGCCTGGAAATCTCAGAAGAGCAGACCTCAACAGCCGCTGTCACCTTCACCAGAATGATGGAATTAATTCATTCACGCAGAAGATAGCAGAAACCCGGTGAGAACAGGATCCAGAATGTGTGGGTTTTGATGGACAGGGTGGGAGGATCAGGGAGGCTCCACCTACCTCACCTCCTGAGCCCCACACTCCTTCCCCAGTCCTGATCACCATAGAGACTAGAGTGACATGACCAGAAATGTAGACGCTTGGAAAGACACCAGCGACATAAAGAAGAGGAGGCCAGAGGTCCACAAGGTACACAGATCCTGGCCTCGGATGCCCAGGACTCTGTCCAGAAAGGCTCCCTCCCAGCCATGGAACTTGATGGTCCTCGAGTTCCTGAGGATAGAGCTGGTGAATCGGGCCCACAAGTCCTTCTGCCTCGTTTGCTCTCCTGGGATTGGAGGGAAGAGAGAGATGAAGACACAGCTGGTCCGGAATTCTCCCCTGCACCCTGACAGTCACCGTGCAGCAAATCCTGCTGATCCTTCCTACTGCTTCCCAAAGCTGTCTGCCTCTCCGCATCTCTGACCCTCAGTCCTGATCCATCCACCATCATCCTGTGCCTGGATTCCTGCAGGAGCTGACCCAGGACCACTGCCACAGAAAGGAGGCTTCTGGTGCCCAGAGAACAGAGGCTGCCCCTGAGCCCACCTGGGTATGGCACCATCAGGAAGGCTACCTGGAGGTGGGTAATGCCTGAGCTACATCTTTCTTCCTTTTGCATTTTTGGTGGAGTTGTGGGGTCTCACTCTGTTGCCCAGGCTGGCCTCAAGCTCTTGGGCTCAAGTGACCCTCTGCCCCTGGCCTCCTAAAGTACTGGGATTACAACCTGAGCTACATGTTAAATGGCCAGGAGGTGGGTGCTGGGCAGGCAGAGGATGAGGGGATGGAGCCGGGAAGAGGGATTGAAGGCTCTGAGACAGGGGACAACAAACACCTAGGCAGAGGGAGCAGCATGACTGAGAGGACACTCAGTGTGGCCAGAGGAGTACATGCGTGGCGTCACTTGGCACTTTAGGGTCAGGCAGGAGTTCGGGGTCTGTGCTTAACCGGGGAGGGGCGTCATCAGAAGGCAGCTGCCTGGAGAAGGTATTTTGTTATTTCTTGAGATGGAGTCTTGCTTTGTTACCAGCCTGGAGTGCAGTGGCGCGATCTTGGCTCACTGTAATCTCTGCCTCCTGGGTTCGAGTGATTCTCCTGCCTGACATTCTGGAGTAGCTGAGATTATAGGTGCCTGCCACGATGCTCAGCTAATCTTTGTATTTTTTAAGAGGGATGGCATTTTGCCATGTTGACCAGTCTGGTTTAGAACTCCTGAACTCAGGTGATCCACCTGTTTCGAACTCCCAAAGTGCTGGGATTAGAGGCATGAGTCACTGTGCTCGGAGGAGGCCATGCAGGAGGCTGGCCAAATGACAGATAATTGGGACAGCTGGGCCTAGAGAGAAAATAAGTTCCTTCCCTTTATCCCCCTTCCACCTTTCTTTTCTTCCCTACTCCTTTCTTCTGCTCTCCTGCCTTGCTTTCTACCCTCTTTTTCCACCTCCCTCCTCCCTTTCTTCCTTGCCTCCATCATTCCTTCTCTTCCTCTTTCAACTCTTTCCTTCCCTCCATCTGTCCTCCCCTTTCCTATCTTTCCTTCCCTCCCTCCTTTTCACTCCTCCCCTCCCTTTCTCCCCATCCCTCCCTTCTACCCTTCCTCTTTCCTACCCTTCTCCCCTCCCTCCCTTCTTCCGTAGTTCTCAAACACTTGTCCAGCACCTTCTGCATGCCGAGCACTAACTAGATACTGAATCTGCCACAAAGAGTGTGCTGTGCTGCCGTGGAGCTTCTAGTCTAAGGAGAGCAAGGCCATTGGCCCCTTCCGGGTGCTTCTTGAAGGGCCCTTTAGGAAGTGGGAAGTGCTGGGGAACAGCAAAAATGAACCCAAAACAGGCCAAGGAAGAGAGATGCTGAAAGGAGAGGGATGGGCGGGGTGTGTCCTTGCTGAACGATGGTGAGGAAGGTGGACCTGACTGCAGGGGGTGCTGGAGGGGGCAAGGGTCTTCTAGAGTGAGGGTGGTCCAGGCGGAGAGCAGCTAAAGCAGATGCCTGGAGAGATGTGTGAACATCGGGCAGGTGTGAGGATGGGGTAGGTGGGAAAGGGAGGGAGATGGGTGGAAGGTGAGGCTGGAGTCAATGAGGCAGCTCAGGGAGGGCCAGGTGGGCCACTGTCGGGCCTTTGGCTCAGACTGAGGAAAATGGGGCTGCTGTAGGTCTGAGCAGAGGAGGGTGTGATGAATTCAGCTCACACAGGTCTCCTGTGGCTGGAAGTGGAGAGAGGCTGGGGCGGAAGTAAGGAGTGAGCCAGGGCCTTGCTGCTGGATGCATTTTTCAGATGACGCCAAGCAAATATGCTGACTGATGGGGTGCAGGAGAAAAAGGCATTGATCTGACCCAGGGCCTGGGGTCTGAACACTGGAGGGAAGAGCCGCCATCCAATGCGATGGGGAAGGAGAGGGGCAGGTCTGCACGATGGGCAACTCGCAGAGACAAGAACAAAGCCAGACACGCCGGATCCCACTCAGCTCTGCCCTCCCCATCGCCCACACCAGGGCCTGTGTCTTCCTCCCTACTTCCTGCCTGGTCCGTCTTTTCCCCCAAAAGCCGAACCTGAAAGTGATTCCTCTTCTTGCTGATAAAGAAACTCAGAGGCAGGTGGCTCAGGAAGACAACGATGGTGGAGGGACCCAGGAGCTAGGCACGGAGGGGACAGAACCTCAGGAGATCCCGGGGAGCCCAGCTGCAAGAGGGGTGTGAACCACAGCGGCTCCATCTTGAATAGGAGATGCGTAAAAGGAGGCTGAGACCTACTGGGTTTCATTTCCAGGCAGTGAAGGCATTCTGAGTCACAGGATGAGACAGAAGGGCAGCACAGGATACAGGTCACAGAGAACTTGTCAGTAAAACAGGCTGCAGTAAAGAAGCCAGTCCAAGACCCACCAAAACCAAGAGGATGACCAGAGTGACCTCTGCTCATCCTCACTCCTACATTTGCCACCAGCGCCATGACAGTTTAAAAATGCCATGGCAACATCAGAAAGTTTCCCTATAAGATCTATAAAAGGGGAGTCATGAATAGTCTAGCCTTCATTTAGCATGTCAGGAAGAAATGACCCTAAAGATGGGCACCAGCGCCCTCTGGGCTGCTCTATGGAGTAGCTATTTCATCTTCTTCATCTTAAAAAACTTGCTTTTTAAGGAAAGAATAAACTTACACTGTGGCTCACATTTGTAATCCCAGCACTTTGGGAGGCTGAGGCAGGTGGATCACCTGGGGTCAAGAGTTTTAGATCAGCCTGGCCAACATGGTGAAATGCTATCTCTACTAGAAATATAAAAATTAGCCAGGTGTGGTGACATGCATCTGTGATCCCAGTTACTCAGGAGGCTGAAGCAGGAAAATCTCTCGAACGCGGGAGGCGTAGGTCGTACTGAGCCAAGATCACACCGCTACTCTCTATCCAGCCTGGGCAACAAAGACTCCATCTCAAAACCAAAACAAAACAAAACAACAAAAAAAGCAAACCAACAAACAATTGTGCTTTTACTTTACAGACTCATGCTGAATTGCTTCTTACACGAGATCCGAGGACCCTCCCTTGTGGTCTGGATCGGGTCCCCTTTTCTGTAACACAGCTGCAGATCCTGAAGAGGGTCAGACTTGGATCCTAAGATGCGGAGTCAATGAATGTGATAAGGACAGCCACCGGGTCCCAGGGATCTGGGCTCATGGGGGTCTGCTGGGTCAGGAGGCGCCTGCTGAAGATGGAGTCCGTCAATGTCAGGGAGGGGAACCACCCACTTACACGATGGGGAGAGAGTCATATTCAAGAAAGAACATGCACACACATGAGTGGGACTGGGAGCTGTTCCTGGCCACAACAGTGAAGTTGAGACCTCTGGAATAAGGACTCGGTTCAAATCCTGACTCTGAGGATTGTGAGGGTGGCTTTGGGGCAAGTCCCCTTCCTAACGTGCAGTTCCCTTGTCTGCAAAATGGGAAAGAGTTGCCCTCATTTTGCATGTTTGCTTATTACATTTAAGTATCTTTCTATCTTCATTTTACCCTCATGAGGGTTGTAAGACTTAGCAAATCATCATACAGATGCCCAGTTACCTTTGAAGACAAAAAGTAAATAAAGTTTTAGTTTAAGTCTTGTGCATTATTTGACACATACACTGAGAGTTTGAAACTCTCACTTAACTGGATGTCCTGTGTTTTCTCTGGCAACCCTGCTCCCTACCAACGTGGTGCTTTTGGGATACATATCCCCCTGCCTCTCAGCTTTGGTTTCTATATCTGGAAAATGTGGAAGCGGGAGGTAGAATAAATAATTTTTATGTTGCTCTGACTTTCTGAGAGTCCTTCACAGGTTACTTGAACCCATTCTCTCACCAAGCCCCACCCCAACTCCAGTCTGCATGCCTCAATTTCCCCTCTCAGTCCTTAGAAACACTTTTTGTTTTTGGAGATGGAGTCTCACTCTGTTACCCAGGCTGGAGTGCAGAGTCACGAACTTGGCTCCCTGCAACCTCTGCTTCCCAACCGATTCGGCTGTCTCAGCCTCCTGAGTAGCTAGGATGACAGGTGTGCATCACTATGCCTGGCTAATTTTTATATTTTAAAACAGACAGGGTTTCACCATGTTTTCAGGCTGGACTCGAACTCCTGGACTCAAGTGATCTATTCACCTCAGCCTCCCTAAGTGCTGGGATTACAGGTTTGACCCACCCCACTCAGCTCAAAGAAAGTAGAACACCATTTTCTAATGTCGGGTCAGTTTGTTTCATTTATATGGCAATGGCGTCACCTGGTGGCTTCATGGAGGAGTGCCCTGAGGGTAAACCTCCCACAGCAGGGGTTGGCAAAGCACTCAAAGGAATCTGACAGATGACCACCTCTCTCTGGGGAAAAATGGTTCATAAAACTGTAGCAACCTCAGTATCCACCCTTCCTTCACCAGGATCTCATGGTGATGTTAGGAACTGTCTACCAAGAGGCAGGAAAAGTGCACAGGGAAAGTGACACGGTGCATTATCTGCGGATATCTCGGTCTTCTCTGATTTTTTTTTTTAAAGAGGAGTCTTGCTCTGTCCCTCAGGCTGGAGTGCAGTGGTGAAATCTCGTCTAACTGCAATTTACACCTCTGGGTTCAAGCAATTCTCCTGCCTCAGCCTCCTTAGTAGCTTGGATCACAGGCACACGCAACCATGCCTGGTTCATTTTTGTATTTTTAGCAGAGACAAGATTTCGCCGTGTTAGCCAGGCTGATCTTGAACTCCTGACCTCAAGTGATCTGTCCAGCTCAGCCTCCCAAAGTGCTGGGATTACAGACATGCACCCCCATGCCTGGTTTTCTCACTTTATTTTTTCTTTTATTTTTTAGATGAAGTCTCACTCTGTCACCCAGGATGGAGTACGATGGTGTGGTCTCTACTCACTGCAACCTCCACCTCCCGGGATTCTCAGCCCTCAGTCTCTCGAGTAGCTGGACTACAGGCATATGCCACCACACCTGGCTAATTTATGTATTTTTGGTAGAGATGGGATTTCACTATGTTGGTCGGGATGGCCTCGAACTCCTGACCTCCAGTGATCCTTTCACCTAGGTTTCCTAAAGTGCTGGGATTACAGGCGTGAACCACCATGCCTGGCTATGGGTTTTCTTGAAAACCCACTATTCATCCTCCTTTGAATAGTGAACCTCTCAAAAGCTGTAACAAACATGGAAGAGCCACTGGCCGGGTGGGCTGGTTGGTGGCAGGGGGGCTGGGGTCCCAGCGGTTGGCATCCCCTTTCCCAGGATGTACACATGGCCTCATATACCAGTTCTTTTATCTCCTAGGTCAGCTGGTCAACACCGTCTGGGTAAAAAAAGGAGACCAGATCTTGTTTTCATCCACGTTTGAAGCCAATGTCACCACCCACGACATTGCTGTCAGTGCGTGCCCAAGCCCCCGGTAGCCTAGAAAAATTAAGACCTGGTTCATTAACCATACACCTACCAGACCCAACCCAGCCAAAACATGAAATTGACTAGGCTCAGTGACCCACATCTGTAATTCTAGCACTTGGGGAGGCCAAGGCGGGTGGATGTCCTGAGGTCAGGAGTTTCAGACCAGCCTGGCCAACATGGTGAAACCCCATCTCAACTAAAAGTATAAAAATGAGCCTAGGGTAGTGGTGCAAACCTGTAATCGCAGCTACTCGGGAGGCTCAGGTTGGAGAATCACTTCAATACAGGAGGTGGAGGTTGTAGTGAGCCGAGATTGAACCATTGCATTCCAGCCTGGGCAGAGCGTGAGACTCCATCTCAAAAAACAACAGTAACAACAGAAACACAAAATCAAACAACGCCTTTTTTTTTAGAGACAGAGAGGGACTTCCTGTGTTGTCCAGGCTACAGTGCAGTGGTACAATCATAGCTCACTGCAGCCTCTTATTCCCATGCTTAAGCAATCCTATCACCTAAGCCTCCTGAGTAGTTGGGATTACAGGTGCATGCCACCATGCTCAACTAATATTTGTGTGTGTGTGGAGATGGGACCTCACCGTGTTGGCCAGGCTGTCCTCAAACTTTGGGCATCAAGGGACCCTCCCTTCTCAGCCTTCCAAAGTGCTGGAATTACAGGCATGAGCCTCTGATCCTGGACAAAACCTAATTACACATTCATGAATGACCAAGGGCATGATGGCTCATGTCTGTAATCCCCTTACTTTGGGGAGGATGAGAGGATATCTTGAGGTAAGGAGATCGAGACTGGCCAGGCCAATAGGATGAAACTCCATCTCTACTGAAAGAATACAAGGCCGGGAGTGGTGGCTAACACCTGTAATCCTATGACTTTGGGAGGCTGAGGTAAGCAAATCATGATGTCAGGAGTTCGAGGCTGAGGTAAGCAAATCATGATGTCAGCGTGGTCAACATGGTGAAACCCTCTCTACAAAAAATACAAAAATTAGCTGGGTGTGGTGGTGCGCCTCCGTAATCCTAGGTACTCAGGAGGCTGAGGCAGGAGAAATGCTTGATCCCAGAAGGTGGAGGTTGCAGTAAGCTGAGATCACACCAATTTATTCCAGACTGAGGGACAGAGCAAGAATCTATCTCAGAAAAAAAATTAGCCAGGCATGGTTGCATGTTCCTGTGATCTCAAGCTACTCTGGAGGCTGAGGTGGGAGGATTTCTTGAACCAGGGAGAATGAGGCTGCAGTGAGCTGAGGTCATGCCACTGCACTCCAGCCTGGGTGACAGAGCGAGACCCTGTTTCAATAAATCAATACATAAAATAAAAATTTGTTGTCTCCCAATTGGGAGGCCGGAAGTGTAGTTGGGTATCTGCAGGCCAGGCTCTCTCTGGAGGCTCTGGGACAGCAGGCATCCCTTGACTTATAGTGGCCATTGTCCTTCTATGCATGTCTGTCTCTGTGTGAAAATTTATTTTTGGGCAGGCACAGTGGCTCACACCTATAATCCCAGCACTTTGGGAGGCCGAGACAGGATTGCTTGAGCCTAAAAATTCAAGTTTAGCCTGGGAAACATAGTGAGATACCATCTCTACATAAAATACAGAGAATTAGCTGGGCATGGTGGAACACACCTGTAGTCCCAGCTACTCAGGAAGCTGAGGTGGCAGGATCATTTGAACCCAGGAGATTGATGCTGCATTGAGCTATGATCACATCACTACACTCAAGCCTGGGTAACAGAACAAGACTGCTTCAAAGAAAAATATTTTACTCTTTCTTTTTCTTTTACTGGCAACATATTTCCCTTTTAGTAAGGACACCAGTTATATGGGATCAGGGCCCCACCATCATGACCCATTTTAACTTGATAACCTCTGTAAAGACCCAGTCTCCAGATAAGGTCATGCCTGTAATCCCAGCACTTTGGAAGGCTGAGGTGGGAGGATCACTTGAGGCAAAGAGTTCAAGACCAGCCCGGGCAATACAGTGAGACTTCACCTCTACAAAAAAAATAAAAAAAAAATAGCTTGGTGTAGGGGTGTGTACCAGTAGTCCCAGCTCCTTGGGAGGCAGGAGCACAGAGTGAGCCCAGGAGGTCGAGGATGCAGGCATCTGTGATTGTGCCACTGCCCACCGGCTGGGCAATAGCAAGACCTAGTCTGTCTCAAGAGAAAAAAAAGTTTGCTGATCCAATGTGGGGTAATTTTTTATAACTTTAACTCTGTATTTTTTCATATTGCTTAGCTTTTCCACATGAACTCTGTGATTATAACAAGAAAATAGCAGTCACATTACATTTTTTTGTTTTTTGAGATGGCGCTCTGATCTTGTTTCCCAGGCTGGAGTGCAGTGGCATGATCTTTGTTCATTGCAACCTCCGCCTCCTGGGTTGGGCGATTCTCCTGCCTCAGCCTCCTGAGTAGATGGAACTACAGGCACATGCCACCCTGCCTTGCTCATTTTTGTATTTTCTGTAGAGAGAGGAATTCACCGTGTTGGTCAGGCTGGTCTCGAACTCCTGGCTTCAAGTGATCTGCCCACCTCAACCTCTCAAATTGCCGGAATTGCAGGCATCAGCCACTGCATCCGGCCATTCTTATCTTTTTGTCCACAGAAATGACAAGCATTTCAATTTTTGTTTGTCTTGTTTTGTTTTTCTTAAATGAAAACAAACTAGCAGTTATAATTGGAAGGACAATTTGCATTATGGGAATCTGGGAGTCATGCCAATTTCTGTAATCAAAGTTGGTAAAAAAAAAACTGGGGTTATGCGATGGGGTGGTGGCACACGCCCATAATCCCAGCACTTTGGGGGAC
The DNA here is from genome assembly GCF_049354715.1 of Callithrix jacchus. Classification (NCBI taxonomy): domain Eukaryota; kingdom Metazoa; phylum Chordata; class Mammalia; order Primates; family Cebidae; genus Callithrix; species Callithrix jacchus. The sequence goes on along the minus strand of NC_133511.1, from coordinate 133,429,297 downwards.
TGACGTGGGTGGATCACCTGAGATCAGGAGTTTGAAACCAGCCTGGCTAACATGGTGAAACCCCATCTCTATGAAAAAAAAAATACAAAAATTAGTCAGGCCTAGTGGTGGGTGCCTGTAATCTCAGTTACTCGTGAGACTGAGCAGGAGAATAACTTGAGCCTTGGAGGGGGAGTGAGACTCTGTCTCAAAAAAAAAAAAAAAAAAAAAGAAAAGGAAAGAAAATTCATCCTGGAATGTAAGGCTGATTCACCATACACAAGTCTATAAACATAATTCTCCACATAAACAGAACCAAACACAAAAACCACAGGATTATCTCCATAGATGCAGAGAAGGCAAAACTCTCAATAAACTAGGTAGTGACAGAACTTATCTCAAAATAATAAAAGCTATTTATGACAAACCCACAGCCAGTATCACAATGAATAGGCCAAAACTGGAAGCATTCCCTTTGAAATATGGCACTAGACAAGGATGTCCTCTCTCATCACTCCTATTCAATATACTACTAGAAGTTCTACCCAGAGCAATTAGGCAAGAAAAAAAAATTAAACGGTATTCAAATAGGAAAGGAGGAAGTCAAATCTCTCTTTGCAGACGACATGATTGTATATCTAGAAGACCCCATCGTCTCAGCCCACAGTCTCCTGAAACTGATAAGCAACTTCAGCAAAGTCTCAGGATAAAAAATTAATGCACAAAAATCACAAGCATTCCTATACGCCAATAACAGACTTAAAGAGAGCCAAATCAAGAATGAACTGCCATTCACAATTGCTACCAAGAGAATAAAATGCCTAGGAATAAAAGTAACAAGGAATTTAAAGACCTCTTCAAGGAGACCTGCAAACCACTGTTCAACAAAATAAGAGAGGACACAAACAGATGGAGAAACATTCCATGGTATTCATTAGGAAGATTCAGTATCATGAAAATGGCCATACTGCCCAAAGTAATCTATAGATTCAACACTATCCCTATCAAGCCACCAATGGCCTTCTTCACAGAACAGGAAAAAAACCACCTTAAACTTCATATGGAACAAAAAGAGAGCCCACATAGCCAAGTCAAATCTAGGCAAAAAGAACAAAGCTGGAGGCATCACACCACCTGACTTCAAACTATACTACAAGCCTACAGTAATCAAAAGAGCATGGTACTGGTACCATAACAGAGATATAGACCAATGGAACAGAACAGACGCCTCAGAGGCAAGGCCACACATCTACAACCATCTGATCTTTGACAAACCTCACAAAAATAAGCAATGGGAAAAGGATTCCCTGTTTAATGAATGGTGTTGAGAACACTGGCTAGTCCCGTGCAGAAAGCAGAAACTAGACCTCTTCCTGACACCTTACACTGAAATTAACACCAGATGGATTAAAGACTTAAACATAAGACCTAACACCATAAAAATCCTAGAAGAAACCATATGCAAAACCATTCAGGATATAGGCAGAGGCAAGGACTTCATGACTAAAACACCAAAAGCATTGGCAACAAAAACCAAAATAGACAAATGGGACCTAATCAAACTCCACAGCTTCTGCACAGCAAAAGAAACCATCATTAGGGTGAACTGGCAACCAACAGAATGGGAAAAAATTTTTGTAATCTACCCATCTGATACAGGGCTAATAACCAGAATCTACAAAGAACTAAAACAGATTTACAAGAAAGAAACAAACAAGCCCATTCAAAAGTGAGTGAAAGATATGAACAGACACTTTACAAAAGAAGACATACATGAGGCCAACAAACATATGAAAAATCTCCATCATCATTGGTCATTAGAGAAATGCAAATCAAAACTACATTGAGATACCATCTCATTTCAATTAGAATGGCAATCATTAAAAAACCTGGAGACAACAGATGCTGGAGAAAATGTGGAGAAATAGAAACACTTTTACACTGTTGGTGGGAGTGTAAATTAATTCAACCATTGTGGAAGACTGGCGATTCCTCAAGGAACTAGAAATAGAAATTCCATTTGACCCAGCAATTCCATTACTGGATATATATCCAAAGGATTATAAGTCGTTCTACTATAAGGACACATGCACACGAATGTTAATTATTGCACTCTTTACAATAATGAAGTATTGGAAACAACCCAAATGCCCATCTATGGTAGACTGGACAGGGAAATTGTGGCACATATACAACATGGAATACTATGGATGAACCTGGAAGCCATCATTCTTACCAAACTGACACAAGAACAGGAAATCAAACACTGCATGTTCTTACTTATTAGGTGGGTGTTGAACAATGAGAACACATGGGCACAGGGAGGGAAACATGATACCCTGGGGTCTGTGGTGGGAAACTAGGGGAGGGACAGCATGGGGTGGGGAGTTGGGGAGGGATAACATAGGGAGAAATGCCAGATATAGGTGATGGGGAGGAAGGCAGCAAACCACATTGCCACATATGTACCTATGCAACAATATTGCATGTTCTTCACATGTACCCCAAAACCTAAAATGCAATTATATGTATATATATATGCACATACAAACATATATATATACATATATATATAAATGTATATGGAAAGTTGCCTTTCCACCTCTTTCTCCCAGACCAAAAAAAAAAAAAAAAAAAAAACCAAGAAAGAAAAGAAAAAGAAAAATTGGGGTTATTAATCAGTTGGTAAAGAGTAACGGTTTTGCTCACAAACTTCAGATCCTTTTTTTTGCAGGCTAGAAAGCACTCAAGTTAGTAAAATAATAACAGTAACGACAACAGCCAAAAGGGAAGAGTATTTAAAATGCAGGAGGTCCTTTTCTAGGCTCGTTCGTGGATAACATTATTTAGCCTTGAGCATCATCTCAGGAGAGCATCCTCATATGATTCCTATCTGACAGGTGGAAAAACTGAGGCACAGAGAGCTATGTTGTCTGTCCGGACTCAAAGTGGTATTAAGTTGTGGCGCAGGTGTCACCTGACATTGTCTTGTGCACTGTGCCTATCTATTATTTTTATTTTTGAGACGGAGTTTCCTTCTTGTTGTTTATGCTGGCGTGCAATCTCGGCTCACTGCAACCTCTGCTTCCCAGGTTGAAGCAGTTCCCCTGCCTCAGCCTCCAAAGTAGCTGGGATTACAGGCACGCGCCACCATGTTTGGCTAATTTTGTATTTTTAGTAGAGATAGGGTTTCTGCATGTTGGTCAGGCTGGTCTTGAACTCCTGACCTCAGGTGATCCATTCACCATGGCCTCCCAAAGTGCTGAGATTACAGGCATGAGCCACCACACCGGGTTTTGTTTTATTTTGTTTTTGAGATGGAGTCTTGCTCTGTCTTCCAGGCTGGAGTGCAGTGGGACGATCTCGGCACACTACAACCTCCACCTCCTGGGTTCAAGCAATTCTCCTGCCTCAGCTTCCTGAGTAGCTGAGATTGTAGGCACGTGCCACCATGCTGGGCTGATTTTTGTAGTTTTAGTGGAGTCAGGGTTTCACCATGTTGGCCAGGCTGGTCTTGAACTTCTAACCTCAGGTGATTTACCCACCTCGGCCTCCCAAAGTGCTGGGATCACAGGCATGAGCCACCTCACTTGGCCACTATGCCTATCTCATTATATTTCTAAACAAAGAGGGAAAAGAAATAATTGTATTTCTATCCTCACAGTAACTCCATAAAGGAGATAGTAACATTTACCTTTTACAAATGCGAAAACAAAAGCTCCAGCTTTGTTTCACTTTAAAACCCAAGCTTGAGTGCAATGGCATGATCTTGGCTCACTGCAGTCTTGACCTCCGGGACTCCAGTGATCCTCCCGCTTTAGCCCCCTGAGTAGTTGGGACTACAGGGGGACACAGCCACACCTGGAAAATTTTTTCAAGTTTTTTTGTAGAAATGGGGTCTTGCTATGTTGCCCAGGCTGCTCTCAAACTCCTGGGCTCAAGCAATCCTCCCACATCAACCTCCCAAAATGCTGGGATTACAGGTGTGGTCGCTCCAGCTTTTTTTCCCCCAAGTCCACATGAAGTTGTTAGTGGCTGAGTCAAAAGAGTCCCGGGGTCTTCTGACTCCTACTTCAGTGTTTTTTCATCTAGACTGTAGCCACTGTAATTCCTGGAAATATTCTAACAGTGGACTGTGATGGATTATTTGGGTGTGTAGCACAAACAGAGGAACATCTCTTAGGAGACTGAACCCTGATGTTCTGATGGGGCCAGCATGTATTCTGTAAAAACGTTCCATAGCTCCCATCCATGACCAGTGACTAAGAATTAGGTACCAGGCATGGTGGCTCATGCCTGGAATCCCAGGACTTTGGGAGGCTGAGGTGGGTGGATTACTAGGTCAGTTCAAGAACAGCCTGGCCAGTATGATGAAACACCATCTTTACTATAAATAAAAAAATTAGCTGGCCGTGGTGGTGGGTGTCTGTAATTCCAGCTACTCAGGAGGCTGAGGCAGCAGAATCGCTTGAACCCAGGAGGTGGAGATTGCAGTGAGCTGAGATTGCGCCACTAAACTCCAGCCTGGGTGAAAAAACAACACTCAGTCTAAAAAAAGAAAATGCTGGGCATTGGCCAGGTGCGGTGCGGTAGAACACATCTGTAATCCCAGCACTTGGAGAGGCTGTGGCAGGCAGATCACTTGAGGTCCGGAGTTCCAGAACAGCATGACCAACATGGTGAAAGCCCATCCCTACTAAAAATACAAAAATTAGCTGGTTGTGGTGACAGGTGCCTACAATTCCACCTACTCAGAATGCTGAGGCAGGAGAATTGCATTAACATGGGATGCGCAGCCTGCAATGAGCTGAGATCCCACCACTGTACTCCAGCCTGGGTGACAGAGCGGGACTTCATCTCAAAAAAGAAAAAAAAGTTGGGTGTGGTGGTGTGTGGTCTCAGCTACTCAGGAGGCTGAGGTGTGCGGATCGCTTGAGCCCAGGAATTTCAGGCTTCAGTGAGCTATGGTGCAGTCACTGCACTCCAGCATGGGTGACTAAATGAGACCCCTATTTTAAAAATTTAAAATAATTTTAAAAATGAACAAAATAAGAGAGACAATAGGATAGTATTCATCATCACTAAGAGATCAATCATATCACCCACTGAATCTTGCCAACATAATCAAACTCTAATCTAATGGGGTGACCATGAATCCAGCTGCAAATATGCCACAAATACAAAAGACAGAGAATGGGTTCACCTTCACCAAGGAAATCCAGACTTTGAGAAAGACCCAACAATGTGGAGTCTTCCAAAATTCATAGAAAGGAAAAGGGATAGGCCAGGCAAGGTGGCTCAGGCCTGTAATCCCAGCACATTGGGAGGCCAACGTGGGCAAATCACAAGGTCAGGAGTTTGAGACCAGCCTGACCAACATGGAGAAACCCCATCTCTACCAAAAATACAAAAATTAGACAGGTGTGGTAGCACACACCTGTAATTCCAGCTATTCAGGAGGCTGAAGCAAGAGAATCACTTGAACCCGGGAGTCGGAGGCTGCAGTGGGCTGAGATTGTGCCATTGCACTCTGGCCTGGGTGACAGAGCAAGACTCTCTTTCAAAAAAAACAAAAAAGAAAGAAAAAAAAGGGAAAAGGGATAGAGAAAAAACTTGTAGATTGCATATTTTTTAAATTTTAGTTTTTGCTGGGCACAGTTGTTCACACCTGTGATCAGAATCATTGCACTTTGAGAGACTGAAGGGGGCAGATCACCTGAGGTCAGGAGTTTGAGGACAGCCAAGCTAACATGGTGAAACCCTGGCTCTATTAAAAGTATAAAAATTAGCTGGGCATGGTCCCATGTGCCTGTAATCTCAGCTACTTGAGAGGATAAGGCAGAAGAATGGCTTGAACCCAGGAGGTGAAGGTTGCCATGAGCTGAGATCACACCACTGCACTGCAGCCTGGCTGGAGTTAAAAAAAAAAATTAGGTTTTGTAGAGACAGGAGTCTCCCTGTGTTGTCCAGGTCAGTCTCAAACCTCTGAATTTAAATGATCCTATCACATCAGGATTACAGGTGTGAGCACTCACCCAGCCAACAAACTTGGAAATTGAAAGAGGCTTAAAAGACATAACAATGCTGGGGAACAGTTATGGGTTGGAGCTGCATATTAGGGCTGCTCTACTCTAACGAAACAGAAAGAAGCCAGGTGTGGTGTCTCACACCTGTAACACCAAACACTTTGGGAGGCCGAGAAGGGAGGATCGCTTGTGCCCAGGAGTTTGGGACCAGACTGGCAACGTAGTAAGACCCTGTCTCTACAGGAAAAAAAGTTTTTTTTTTTTATTAGCCAGGAATGGTGATGCACGCCTATAGTCCTGGCTACTCAGGAGGCTGAGGGGAGATGATCACTTGAGCCCAAGAGGTCAAGGCTGCAGTGAGCCATGTTTATACCACTGCACTCCAGCCTGGGTAACTGAGCAAGAACCTGCCTCAAAAAAAAAAAAAAAAAAAAAGAGAGGAACATAAATCAGCAATTACTGTGAATGTCAGCGTTGGGGAATACTTCTGGAGCGAAGGGAGGGGCTGACATTGTGCCCATCTCCAGCCCTTTCTGGAAGTACAGAGTCTAGTGGGGAAGACAGCAACACGAGTGGAGATTCAGGCTGCAGCACCAGGAAGTTCCCTTCCACTTTCCTGCCTTCTTGCCCTTTCCTTCGGGGAACGGGAGCACGATTTTCTTTCTTCTTTGCCTTTTTAACTAGAGTTTCTGACAGGAGAATTTATATACCGGATATATAGCATCAACATGAATAGCCAGCTGGAATTGATGTCTTTGTTGATACCCCAGTCAGGCACATCCCTGATTCCTCCGCTAAGTACATCTGGATGTTGCTACTGTCCAGGATTCTCAGCCACATGCTTGGTGCCCACTCCCAGATTCTGGAAATTTCCTGGCATTACCCCCAAAAGGAGGGACACTCACTCACAATTCTGCATAGAAATCGTCTCTATGTGTCCTTTTTTTTTTTGAGACAGAGTCACTCTGTTGATCAGACTTCAGTCCAACGGTGTGATCTCAGCTCACTGCAACCTCCGTCTCCCAGGCTCAAGCAGTTCTCCTGCCTCAGCCTCCCAAGTAACTGGAGTTACAGGCACCTGCAACCATGCCTGGCTAATTTTGTGTCTTGAACGGAGTTGGGGTTTCACCATATTGGTCAGGCTGGTCTTGAATTCCTGGTCTCAAGTGATCCGCTCACCTAGGCCTCCTAAAATGCTGGAATTACAGGCATGAGCCATCATGCCTGGCAATTTCTGTGTCACCCCCCTAGGCCAGCCTCTGCATGTTTGGGTTTGATGAGGCTGTGGCTGTCCAGCTGGCTGCCTGTCATCTTAATTTCGTGTCTCCTCGATACTTCTCACCTGCCCATGAATTCATTTTCTTTTCTTTCTTTTGTTTTTTTCTTGAGATGGAGTTTTGCTCTGCCACCAGGCTGGAGTGAAGTGGCATAATCTCAGCTCATTGCAACCCCTGCCTTCCATGTTTGAGCAATTTTTTTGCCTCCGCCTCCCAAGTAGCTCTGACTACAGACATGTGCAACCATGCATGGCTAATTTTTGTATTTGTAGTAAGATAGGGTTTCCTCATGTTGGTCAGGCTGGTCTCAAACTGCTGACCTCAGATGATCCACCCACCTTGACCTCCCTAAGTGCTGGGATTACAAGCATAAGCCACAGTGCCTGGCCTCAGTTTTTAAACTCAGCCTGAATGGGCTTCTCTTGCTAGCAGCTAAGAGCTCTGACCCTTAAAGCCTTCTCCCACCCAGCAGGAAGTGTTTGGATGTTTCTGGATCTAAAATCCAAGTGTCTAAGCCTACCAGTAGTTGCAAGTGCAGATGATCACACAATTTTTTGATTTTACAGTGGCACAAAAACGATCACATTAAGTAGAAACTGTCCTTCCAGTACTGATACAACCTTTCTGGTTTTTACTGTTAGTATAGTATTCAATAAACTGCATGAGGGCCAAGTGCAGTGGCTCATGCCCTTAATCCCAGAAACCAACCGAGCCCCCTTTGACCTAACAGAAGGTGAATCAGAGCTAGTTTCAGGCTTTAATATTGAATATGCTGCAGGCTCATTCACCCTATTCTTTATAGCAGAATACATAAATATTATCATAATAAATGCCCTAACCACCACCATCTTCCTAGCAACATCATTCAACATAACCATATCAGAAACATACACAATCAACTTTATAACTAAAACCCTCCTACTAACCACCCTATTCCTATGAATTCGAACAGCATATCCTCGATTCCACTATGATCAACTAATATACCTCCTATGAAAAAATTTCTTACCTCTTACACTAGCACTATGCATATGATAGATTTCAATGCCCATCTTAATATCTGGCATCCCACCACAAACATAAGAAATATGTCTGACAAAAGAGTTACTTTGGTAGAGTAAATTATAGAGGTTTAAAGTCTCTTATTTCTAGGATTTTAGGAATTGAACCCATACCTGAGAACTCAAAACTCTCCGTGCTACCTATTACACCATATCCTAAACAGTAAGGTCAGCTAAATAAGCTATCGGGCCCATACCCCGAAAATGTTGGTTAAATCCTTCCCGTACTAATATCAACCCCCTAGCCCACCTCATTATTTCCTTAACCATCCTAACAGGAACCACAATTACACTTCTAAGCTCACACTGATTTCTAGCCTGAATAGGCCTAGAACTGAATAGATTAGCCATCGTACCAATTTTAGCCAAAAACACAAACCCCGGATCCACAGAAGCTTCTACTAAATACTTTCTAATCCAAGCAACAGCATCAATAATTCTCCTAATAGCCATTTTCCTTAATAACTTAACCTCCGGACAATGAACAATCAACCCACCCCATAACCAAATTTTATCCACAATAATACTAATTGCCCTAGTAATAAAAATAGGAATAGCTCCCCTCCACTTCTGACTTCCAGAAGTAACCCAAGGAATCCCCCTAATTCCAGCCATAATTGTTCTCACATGACAAAAACTTGCCCCCTTGTCAATCATATTTCAAATCTTCCCATCAATAAATATGAACATTATCCTAATGATCTCAATCCTATCAATTATGGTTGGCAGCTGAGGGGGACTTAACCAAACACAATTACAAAAAATTCTAGCCTACTCCTCATTCACCCACATGGGATGAATAATAGCAGTGCTATACTACAACCCAAGCATCACCATTCTAACCCTTATTATTTATATCTTCCTAACAATCTCCACATTCATAATTTTTTACCTAAACTCAAATGTAACAACCCTATCACTATCGCACACTTGAAACAAACTAACATGAATAATACCCATAATTCCACTAATAATATCCTTAGGAGGCTTACCCCCACTAACAGTCTTCTCCCCTAAATGAGCTATTATACAAGAACTTACAAAAAACAATAACCTAATTATCCCACTCACAATAGCCATATTAACAATAATAAACCTCTACTTCTATATACGCCTAACATACTCCAACTCAATAACAATATTCCCCGCATCCAACAACACAAAAATTAACTGACAACTAAAACACATAAAACCAATGCCACTCCTACCCCCACTCGTAACTTTTTCCACATTACTACTACCTTTAACCCCACTAATACTTATAAACTAGAAATTTAGGTTAATAAGACCAAGAGCCTTCAAAGCCCTTAGTAAGTAAACTTTACTTAATTTCTGCACCATTATAAGGACTGCAGAACTTTATTCTGCATCAACTAAACGCAAATCAATTACTTTAATTAAGCTAAGCCATTCCTAGATTGATGGGACTCTAACCCACAGAAATGTAGTTAACAGCTAAATAACCTAATCAACTGGCTTCAATCTACTTCTCCCACCGTCAGGGAAAAAAAGGCGGGAGAAGCCCCGGCAGAGTTGAAGCTGCTTCTTCGAATTTGCAATTCAATATGATATGTCACCTCGGGGCTGGTAAAAACAGGGGTCACTCCTCTGTCTTTAGATTTACAGTCTAATGCTTACTCAGCCATTTTACCCCTAACTATGTTCATAAATCGCTGATTATTTTCAACCAATCACAAAGACATCGGAACTCTATACTTATTATTTGGTGCATGAGCAGGAGCAGTAGGAACAGCCCTAAGCCTCCTAATACGAGCAGAATTAGGCCAACCGGGAAGCCTAATAGAAGATGATCACATCTACAATGTTATTGTAACGTCTCACGCATTTATTATAATTTTCTTCATAGTAATACCAATCATAATTGGAGTCTTTGGGAACTGACTTGTCCCTTTAATAATTGGTGCTCCCAACATAGCATTTCCCCGAATAAACAACATGAGCTTCTGACTTCTACCCTCTTAATTCCTTCTCCTACTCGCATCCTCTACCCTAGAAGCTGGTGCCAGAACTGGCTGAAGAGTTTACCCACCCTTAGCAGGTAACATATCACACCCAGGAGCTTCTGTAGACCTAACTATTTTTTCGTTGCATTTAGCAGGTGTCTCCTCCATTCTAGGGGCTATTAACTTTATTACAACAATTATCAACATAAAACCCCCAGCCATGACCCAATATCAACCCCCCCCATTCGTATGATCTGTCCTAATTACAGCGGTCCTTCTTCTACTTTCCCTTCCAGTCCTAGCTGCCGGAATTACTATATTACTAACTGATCGTAATCTCAATACTACTTTCTTCGACCCTGCTGGTGGCGGAGATCCCATTCTATATCAACATCTATTCTGAGTTTTTGGTCACCCTGAAGTGTATATTCTCATTCTACCAGGTTTCGGAATAATTTCACACATTGTAACATATTATTCCAATAAAAAAGAACCATTTGGCTACATGGGTATGGTCTGAGCTATAATATCCATTGGCTTCCTGGGATTTATTGGATGGGCCCACCATATGTTCACAGTAGGAATAGATGTAGACACTCGCGCATATTGCACATCAGCTACTATAATCATCGCAATCCCCACCGGAGTAAAAGTATTTAGCTGACTAGCTACACTACACGGCGGTAATATTAAATGATCCCCTGCAATACTATGGGCCTTGGGCTTTATTTTTCTTTTCACCGTGGGCGGATTGACAGGAATTGCATTAGCCAACTCATCATTAGACATTGTATTACACGACACATACTATGTAGTAGCACACTTTCATTACGTATTATCTATGGGAGCAGTATTTGCTATTATGGGAGGCTTTATTCACTGATTTCCACTGTTTTCAGGCTACACACTTGACCAAGCCTATGCTAAAGTTCATTTTACTATTATGTTTGTAGGAGTAAATCTAACCTTTTTTCCGCAGCACTTCCTTGGCCTATCCGGAATACCTCGACGATACTCAGACTATCCAGATGCATATACCACATGAAACACTGTCTCATCTGTGGGATCTTTCATCTCACTAACAGCAGTTATTCTTATAATTTTCATAATTTGAGAAGCATTCTCCTCAAAGCGAAAAGTTTCTACCATCGAACAACTATCTACCAATCTAGAATGACTATACGGCTGCCCTCCCCCCAGGGAGGCTGAGGTGGGAGGATGGCTAAAACCCAGGAGTTTGAGGCCAGCCTGGGAACATAGTGACATCCCCTCTTTATAAAAAAGATAAAAATTAGCCACGTGCAATTGTTTACACTTGTAGTCCCATCTACTTGGGAGGCTGAGGCAGGAGGGGTCACTTCAGCCCAAGAGATTGAGGCTGCAGTGAGCTATAATCAAGCCACTTCAGCCTGGGTAACAGAGCAGAACCTCGTCTCTGACAAAACAAAAAATGTAGGCCGGGCATGGTGGCTTACGCCTGTAATCCCAAAACTTTGGGAGGCTGAGGTGGGTGAATCACAATGAGGTCAGGAATTCAAGACCAGCATGAGAAACACGGTGAAACCCCGTCTCTACTAAAAATACAAAAATTAGCTGTGTGTGGTGGCATGCGCCTATAATCCCAACTCCGGAGGCTGAGGCAGGAAAATTGCTTAGTACCTGGGAGGCAGAAGTAGCAGTGAGCCGAGATTGCGCTATTGTACTCTATCCTGGGAGACAGAGCAACACTCGGTCTCAAAATAAATAAATAAATAAATATATACATACATACATAAAAATTAAAAAGTAGGTAAACTATTGCTTCATGAGGATGGCATTTTATTTGGGATGTTGAGAAAGTTTAGAAACAGATGGTGGCACTGGTTCCACAATATTGTGAATCTACCAAATGCCATTGAATTGTACACTTAAGCCTGGGTACATTAATCCAAGTTTATTACCTATTTCTACAAACATTCATGAAGGTTGGACCCCTGAAACGTCAAAGTCATAATCCAAGGTGGGGAAGGGTGAGAGGGTTTTGTTCTCTTTTTACTACTGCTTGCTTGTTCTCTACCCAAAGTCGGCTGGGCTAACCTCCAATACTTGGTAGGGTAGGTGTATTACATGCATTTGTGGGCCGGGTATGGTGGCTCACACATGTAATCCCTGCACTTTGAGAGGCTGAGGTGGGCAGACTGCCTAAGCTCAGGAGTTCAAGAGCAGGCTGGGCAACATGGTGAAATCCTGTCTCTACTGAAAATACAAAAAGTAGCTGGGTGTGGTAGCGTGCTTGTAGTCCCAGCTACCTAGTAGGCTGAGGCAGGAGAATCACTTGATCCCGGGAGGCAGAGGTTGCAGGCAGTGAGCCAAGATGGGATCACTGTACTGCAGCCCGGGAAAGAGAGCCAGACTCCACCTTCAAAAATAAAAATAAATAGGCCAGGTATGGTGGTTCATGCCTGTAATCCCAGCACTGGAACCTGATAGGCAGAGGTTGCAGTGAGCCAAGATTGCATCACTGCACTCAAGCCTGGATGACAGTGTGAGACTGTCTCAAAAAATAAATAAATGCATTTTCAACTTAGTATATTTTTACTTTTTTTCCCCCACATAGAGATAGAATCTCTCTATGTTGCCCAGGCTAGTCTTGAACTCCTGGGATCAAGCAATCTTCCCACAATTACCTCCCAAAGTGCTGTGATTGCAGATGTGAGCTACTGGACTTGGCTGCTATTACAAATTTATGACAGATTTATGGGGACATGACACCATCAAGAGTTGAGGAGCATCTGTATTTATGCTGAAAATGAGGGTGGCTTGTGTGAGAATATAGGGGAGTGTCACAAAACACAACGGGACTAGGGCCTCCAGGGGGATACCACAGGCTGACTCTGGCTCAAACCCAGGGCTCCCTTCTTTGTGTCTCCTGCTGCAGGACAGACCCCAGGCTCACAGCTCTGCAAAGCCATGCTGTCTGCACTGCAGGACTTTGAATACATGGCTGGGGGTTGGGGGTGATGTTGGAGCATAAGCAGGAGCAGGGAAGGGAGGACACATCAGGGGTTGCACCTGCAGCCATATTTGCAGAGCAAATTCCTTTTCTTTTTTCTTTTTGAAACAGAGTTTTGCTCTTGTTTGCCAGGCTGGAGTGCAATGGCATGATCTCGGCTCACTGCAACCTCAGCGTCCCATATTCAAGAGATTCTCCTGCATCACCCTCCTGAGTATCCAGGATTACAGGCATGCACTAGCATGCCTGGCTAATTTTGTATTTTTAGTAGAGATGGGGTTTCACCATGTTGGCCAGCTGGTCTCAAACTCCTGACCTCAAATGGTCCACCGGCCTTAGCCTCCCAAACTGCTGGAATTACAGGCGTTAGCCACTGCACCTGGCCCTGGTTGCCCTGTCCTGTCTCCTGGCTCTGTACAGCCTCAGCTTCTCTTCCCCCGACACCTAGCTGATAGAGAGCAACCCCCACTCTCTGGGGTTCTAGGCCACTTTCTATGAGAGCGGTTACAAGTTACATGGGAACACCAAGTACAATCTGGTGAGCTATGTCCACACCAAACCTTGCTGCATGTCCCCTGAGGGCCCCCTCTTCCTTCTTTCCTTACCAGCATAAAAAGCTGAGGAATTTATAGACAACACAGCCCCCAGCCCTGCCCTGTGGTGAGAAGATATTCAGGCAGCCATCACCTACACACCAGACTTCACTGAAGTGTCACACGGGAACAGCGCGGTGTGAGCTGGTAATCTCAGCACTTTGGGAGGCTGAGGCGGGTGGATCACAAGGTCAAGAGTTTGAGACCCACCTGACCAACATGAGGAAACCCGTCTCTACTAAAAATACAAAAATTAGCAGACCGTGGTGGCCTCCTACTCAGTAGGCTGAGGAAGGAGAATCACTTGGACCCTGGAGGCAGAGGTTGCAGTGAGCTGAGATTGTACCACTGCACTCCAGCCTGGGTGATAGAGTAAGATCCTGTCTCAATAAATAAATAAATAAATAAATAACGGGAGATTCCCACATGGAGTGACAGCGAGGAGCCTAACCCAGCCTGGGGCAGAGCTATAGATCTGAGTTAGCTGGGTAAACTGAGGCATAAGGAATTAGTAGGGGCAATTTCCACAGGGCAGGGACCTGATCAGCTGCAAGTCAGCAACAGTAAACTTCTTTGACCAGGCTCATCACATCCAGATGAGTGAAGAAAACAATCACTTCTCACTGTGGGTCCCCAGAACTCCAGGAGCAAGGGAGTGGGAGAAATCATACTGGGGCCATTGTTTCTGTAAGCTCCCAGAGGCCTTTCACAGACAGTAGAATTAGAACGGAGCAGGGCTTGGCTGAGCGCAGTGGCTCACGCCTGGAATCACAGCACTTTGGGCGGCCGAGGTGGGTGGATCGCCTAAGGTCAGGAGTTGGATACAAGCCTGGCCAACAGGGCAAAACCCCAGCTCTACTAAAAATGCAAAAATTAGCCAGGTGTGGTAGCACTCACCTGTAGTCCCAGCTACTCAGGCCGATGAGGCAGTAGAATCTCTTGAACCTGAGAGGTGGAGGTTGCAGTGAGCCAAGATTGCATCACTGCATTCCAGGCTGGGTGACAGAGCAAGACACCATCTCAAAAAAAAAGTTGGGGCAGGGGACAGAGTCGGGCTAAGTGGCTTCCAGGTTTACCTCTCCTCCAACACCCCATCTCTCCCACAGTCTTGAGTTGGGGGATGCCCATGGTGTTTCATATGTGCACTTGGTATTTCCTCTCCTAAACCCACAGGATATTTACCTAAAACAGAAGCAGCACTGAGGCAGGACTGACCCAACTTCACTTCAAGGTATGCTGTCTCCTGGACAGAGGCAAGGACTGGGCTGCCTACGAGGAGTCCCTTAGCAGGAACAGAGAGAAGCAGGGTTGAGATCATAACCCCAGGTGAAGAACAGTAAAACAGGATGATTAAAAAACTTCACAACAGCCAGGGGAGGTAGCTCACACCTGCAATCCCAGCACTCTGGGAGGCCGAGGTGGGCGGGTCACCTGAGGCAAGGAGTTCGAGACCACTCTGGCCAAAATTGTGAAACCCTGTCTCTACTAAAAATACAAAAATGAGCCAGGTGTGGTGGCAGATGTCTGTAATCTCAGCTACTCAGGAGGCTGAGACATGAGAATGGCTTGAACCTGGGAGGAGGTTACAGTGAGGCCAGATCATGCCACTGCACTCCAGCCTGGGTGACACAGTGAGACTCCATCTCAACAACAACAACAACAAAACACTTTATGAATGGTGGTCCCTCAAAACACTTCCACACAGCATTACCATTGGCTCTAACAGAGCCATTGCCATCCATGCCAAAAGAATAGAAAGCAGAAACTTCGAGAGGGATTTCCACACCTGTGCTCACAGCAGCACAATTCACAAAAGCCAAAAGACAAAATCAACCAACGGGTCCAACATCAGATGAAAAAAAAAAACACAGTGTGATCCATCTGCTAAGCAGAATATGACTCAGACTTAAGAAGGAAAGGAGGCCGGGTGAGGTAGCTCAAACCTATCATCCCAGCACTCTAGGAAGCCACGGTGGGTGAAGACTCTGTCTCAACAAAATAAATACATCCAAATAAAGAGAAATAACAAAGGAAGTGAGAATATATCGTGAGTGACTCTAATAAGTGAAGACTGAAAGCGTTCTCAGCTGCTGATAGCATTACTTCCAACCAGTTCAGTTTTGTTCGTTTTCCCGGCTGGGAAGACCTGCACTTGTCCCCCGGGACTCACCTTTCTTTACACCAGGCCAGTGATGGCAGACTGCAGCCTTATCTGCAGCACCTTAATCTGGTACGTGTTCTGCTGCTCAAACAGCGTCTGCAGGCAGGTAGAGAGGAACATCAGCATTGCGAGGAGGTAGCCCTTCCAGGCCTGAGACTTGGGATCACCAATAAACTCCAGAAAAAGGCTTGCAGGGGAAGGAGGGAGAAGATACAGCTGGTGAGAGTAGGTGCCCATGTGTGTTGCCTTTGCCCAAACCAGGCCAGGTGTGGAGGATCAGTCGGCGTGGTTGACTTTTTCGCAATCGTGATCTCGGTTATTTCCCCCACTGTCCATGCTTCTTTTCAATCTTACTGCAGCTCCTCAAGATCAACAGATGGTGTTTTTCTCTCCCCTTGTTATGAGGTAAATTGTGTCCTCACAAAATTTGTATGTTGAAGCCCCAACCCCCGGTACCTCTGAATGTGACTGTGTTTGGAAATAGGGCCTTTAAAAAGGCAATAAAGTTAAAATGAGGTCATTAGGCTGGGCCTTCACCCATTCTGGACTCCTGATAAGAGGAGAAAATGTAGACACACAGGGAAACACCTGGGTGGTTACAGAGGAAAGACCATATGAGGACACAGGGAGAAAGTGGCCAACTGCACACCAGAGGCAGAAGCCTCAGATGGAACCAACTTGCAGATACCTGATCTGGAACTCACAGCCACCAGAAACAAGAGGAAAATACATTTCTGTTGTTGAAGCTACTCAGTCTGTGATACTCTGTTATGGCAGCTGAGCAGACACATCTTGGACCTGGGCTGGCCACAAAACCACCTTTGACCAAGAGTAGAGTGGAGGTAAAGCTATGCCAGCTGTGAGCCTCAAGAGAAAATGTAGCTTTTGGCCTATTGCTTAGAACCCTCCCTACTAGCCACATGAACATGTCTGAGCTAGCTTCAGACACAACTACACGCACATGAGAAAACCCAGCCAAGAAAAGAAGGCCCACCAAGCTGAGCCCAGTCCACGTTACTGACCCACATTACTATAAACTAAATAAATGAATGCTTATAACTTTAAGCCACTCATTTGGGGGCATTTTACAACAAAAGCTAATTTATACAGTCAGGTAAGAGCTTACTTATTTGCCCCTGTGGGGGACAGTCACTTTCTCATTAATCATTTTCCTTTTTCAGTATCCTTCCCACCCACCCTCCAGTATCCGGAGCACCAGATCTATAGGCAGAGGCATGAGAGCTGAAGCCCCCGGACTCTGAATGGATGCCATTAAGAGACCACAAGCCTTAGCGAGATCCTGAAGTCTGGACTCACCTAAGCAGCTTGGGGACAGTAAACCTGAAGACATCACTGATGGGCTGTGGGTCCCATGAGGAAGGTACAATGAAACACGTGCCAGATAACCCTCAGCAGGGGGCCCCACTGCCTCCCTTTTTGCCGCAGGAATGGCTCAGTCTCCGTAGCCTCCATGCCACTGCCTCTTTTCATTTTAAACACCATTGCCTTGGTGTGCCTTACAGGAAGGGAGAGGCTGGCTCTGGGTCCCGTTTTATACTCTCAGCCACCAGCAGCAGCAGGGCCAGGCACTAAAAGCTTGTTTTCCTAACAATGGGCGTGGGTGGGTGTGGATCCAGCGTGGCTCCCTCACCTGTGCCTCCTTACCACCTTGAGTGCCCATTTAAGAGGCAGTCACAGGAGTTGTGGGGGAAGGGCAGGAGGGAAGCCCTGAGGACTCTTAGATGGCCATGGGAAAGCACACACGTTGAGCACCTACTACGTACCAGACACTCCCCAGTCATCCTAAGACCGCCGGCAAGCCAGATGTTGTTCCCATTTCACAGATGAGAAAACTGAAGCTCTGAGAAGCCAACTTGTCCAAGGGCACACAACTGAGAAGTAAAAGCTGGGATTCAATTCCATCTCTCCACCTCCAGAGCTCATGCACTTTTCTTTCCTTTTTTTTTTTTTTTGAGACAAAGTCTCACTCTGCCACCCAGGCTGCAGTGCAGTGGTGAGATCTCAGCTTACTGCAACCTCTACTTCCTGGATTCAAGTGATTCTTCCACCTCAGCCTCCTGAGTAGTTGGGATTATAGGCAATGTAATCCCACAAATGCCACCACACCCAGCTAATTTTTGTATGTTTAAGAGATGGGTTTCACCATGTTGGCCAGGCTGGTTTTGAAATCCTACCTTAGGTTATCCACCAGCCTCAGCCTCCCAAAGTGCCAAAATCATAGGCCTGAGCCACTGCTCCCAGCATCCCATGTATATTTCAATCTATCATGTTGTCAACCTGGAGGAAGAACAGCACCCCCTCTTCCAAATGCACAACCGGCCAGCCCTTAGGTGGTTTTGTGGCCTGATCTGGTGTTTGGTTTGGCATCTATGGAGGGTTGCGGCTCAGCTCTGTTACTAAGTGGGCATGGCCTGCTGCTCACAGGTATTTTAGCATTTGCATCTCAAAGCCAAGAAGATGCCCCTTCCATGCAGAGAGAATCCCTGAACACCCTTCCTGTGTGACCCCACCATTTCATTCATTGCCTTCACAGCCTTGCCCACAGCACCAACCCTCTCTTTGTGTTGTTAGAACCCCAGGGGGGTAGACTTTGCCTGAGTTTTTTACCAAGATATCCATAGTATCGAGTCCAGTTCATGCACACAGTAGAAGCTCAATAAATACTTGTCAAAAGAATGGGAAAAGCAGACTGAGTGATATGTGTAAAAGAGCCTAAGAAGAGTGCCCAGCACATACTGTTATAAACATTTATAGAAGGAAGGATGGAGCCTGGCTGGGTGGACGGAACTTGGCTTTGGAGCCAAAAGACTATTGTCCAGTGCCTACTCTGTCTCCTCCCCTCTGAGCCTTAGTGTTTCAATCTGTAAAATGGGGTTAGGGATGAGTTGAATGAGAAGTTTTTTTTTGGCTGGAGATTTTACTCAGTTCTGTTCTAGCTGTTTGCCTGAAGAGTGACTGTGTTCAGCCTGCAGGCTCCATAGCAGGCATTTCCCTCTTGTGGAGGTCTCATCTTTGATCAAGGAAGAGGTCCAGATTGCTGTCTGATGTCTGGTCTCTGGACTGAAGGCTATTTAGTGCAGGACTCAAAAGTGACTGTGGGGAAAGGCAGGGGGTACGCATGAGTGGCATGGGCAAGGTGTGAGTTGGGGGATACAAAAGGGAGCGATGGAGGCCAGGTGTGGTGGCTAACACCTGTAATCCCAGCACTTTGGGAGGTCGAGGTGGGCAGATGACCTTAGGTCAGGAGTTCGAGGCCAGCCTGATAACCTGAGCAACACAGAGAAACCCAGCCTCTAATAAAAAATACAAAAATCAGCTAGATCTCGTGGCAGGCGCTTGTGGTCCCAGCTACTTGGGAGACTAATGAAGGAGAATCATTTGAACCTGGGATGTGGAGCTTGCAATGAGGCAAGATGGTGACACTGCACTCCAGCCAGGGTGACAGAAGCAGAGAGAAGGAGGGAGGGAGGGAGGGAAGGAAGGAGGAGAGGAAGGAAGGAGGTGGGGAAGGAGGAAGGAAGAAAGAAAAAAGAAAAAGAAACAGAAAGAGAAAGAAAGACAGGAAGGAAGGAAGATAAGAGAGAAAGAAAGAAAGGAAGAGAGAAAGAGAAAGAAAGGAAGAGAGAGAAAAAAGAGGAAGGAAGGAAAGAGGAGGCCAAGAAGAGAGAAAGGGAAGGAGGGAAGGAAGATCATAGAGGAAAGAATAAGATACATGCACGCATATGCTCATTGCAGCATAAATCCCAATAACAAAGACATGAAACCAACTTAAATGCCCATCAATTCTAGACTAATGAAGAAAATGTGGTACATATACGACACAAAATATGATGGAGCCATAAAACAGGTCATGTCCTGTTTTATGTTTTATTTATAAATGAGGTCATGTCCTTTGCAGAAACATGGATGAAGGTAAAAGCCATTATCTTATATAAACTAACAGACGAACAGAAAACCACATACTAAATGTTCTCACAAGTAAAAGCTCAACATTGAGTACACATGGACACAACAGACACTGGGTTATTTGAGGATGGAGGGAAGGATGATAGTCAGGACTTAAAAACTACCTATCAGGTACATGGCCTACCACATAAGTGACTAAATAATCTGTGCACAAATCCCCAGTGACACCTATATAGTAAACCTGCATAGGTACCTCTGAACCTAAAATAAAAGTTTAAAAAAAAACTGATAAACTAAATCAAAAGAAAGCATAAGTAAAGAAAAATGTGAGATAAAAACAATAAAACAATAGATATAATAAATACTTTGGTACCTTAAAAGAAAAGGAATAGACAAATTACTAAGAAGGGAAATAAGCATAAAAGCAAATAAAAGACAAGAAAAAAAGTATAAGTTAACTCTAATTATGAGGGACTATTTTGCATAACTCTGTGCAAATACATTTGAAATCTGCATATATTACTATCCAATACAACTTCTAAATCATAAAAATGTCCTACATCTGCACTGTTCAATATGTAGCCACTAGCTACGAGTGTTGAGTGAATACTTGTACACTTAAATGTGACTCATGTGACAGAGAAACTAATTTTTTTGAATTATTAATTTATTTAATTTTGAATTATAATTTCATTATACTTAGTTTAAATTTGAATGGTCTCATGAAGCTAGTGGCTATTGTATCAGAAAGCATAGAAGATGAAATTTTCTTAAGACAGTGTTATTTACCAGAGTTAAATCCAAAGTGTATTTATTTAAAAAAAAAAAAAGCTTAAAGAGATCAACTCTATAAAGAAAAAAAGTTATTAAGGATCTCATTCTCTCCCTCTAACACACACACACACACAAACACATACACACACACACACACATGTGTTACGAGGAAAAGGAAAGCTCTTCTTTATAACACAGAACAGGACTTTGAAAAACTACTACTCATGGCCCAAATGCTGCTGCAGACCATTTTCCTGCAGTCCATGAGCTAATAATTTTTACACAGCTAAAGAAGAACTAGAATAAGTAACAGAGACCGTATGTGGCCCACAAAGCCTAAAATACTTAGAATGTGGCTCTTTACTGGAAAAATTGACTGGCCCCTGAGCTAGAAAAATGCCTGAATTTTAAAATCACTGTTTTGCAAATACCACCAAGGTAATATGAGATTCTGGCATGAAATTACTCCTAACACTATACACTAACACATTGTTAGGAAAAGGACATTCATATATCTCTATTATCCATCTAATGTTTATTAAGTAAGAAATTTAAAATGAAGAGATGAATCTTAGCTTCACAAATATTGAGATAAAATGACATTATAAACTTCTCGATGGAATGCAATGGGAAACACAATATTTGCCTAAACATTTTGTCTAATCCAGAAGAACAGTTAGATGAATCCAGTTTGAGAAATAGTCTATGAGACAATTAGTCTGCACTCTTCAAAAATGTCAAGGTTGCAAAGATGAGGGAAATGGTGGAGGGGAAGCAATATTCAAGACTGATGAAAATAAGAAACATGATAAAAATTCCAATATAAGGTCCCTGACTAATATAAATAATATTTGAGAGCAAGTGGAGACATTTAAATTTAGACTGCATACTACATAATATTAATTATCTGTAGCAAATGTCTTGTTATTGTAGTAATATAAAAGAATGTGCTAATTTTGGGAAAACTGCCTTAAGTATTCTTGTACAATCTTGATGTCTGAAAATTGCTTTCAGGCAGTTCAGAGCTACACAAAATGTGAGCGTGTGCATGTATATGTACGTGTGTATAAGAGAGAGAAAATGAGTGTGTATGTGAAGAGGAAAAGAGACATAGAGACACACAAAGCCAATCCCAGAAAATGTTAATTTGTGAATCTAAATAAAGGGCACATGTGTCTTTACCGTACTTCTTTTTCAACTTTTCTGTTTGAAGTTAAAAGTTGGAAGAATTTTTTAAAGCCACTTGTTTATTCAGGGTGAACATGATCTTCAAATTTCTTTGCTAGATGCTGGTTTCCTGTAGTTGTTAATACTTTTGTGCCACCTGATTGCCTTATGACAAAACAAACTTAGCTATGAAAAAAAATGTGCAGCCAAAAAGCCAAAGAATTGCTTCACTGAATAGAAAATAAACTATGTAGTTTATTGCAGGTAATATTGTTATAAACTGTTATTCTCCTAGTACAATATAACCAATTATTACCTTGTAATGTTAGTCAGCATCTACTAATAAGGAGAGACCAACAGGCAGTATTTATACACAACTACACGAGACCACTTCCTTATAGCCTAAAAAACAATATGGCAAACATAATAGAAGGTACCAGAGGTGTTTTTTTTTTTCTGATTTACAGGAGAGAAATCACACTACCTTCTACTAGATGATTAACTATTCTGGGAAACTTATTTGGGTTTATAGTTATAATAGACAAGAATACAAGGTGCATAAGCAATGCTGTCACCTTTCATTATTACAATCTTGCCAATAAGGAGGGAAGCAAAAAATGTCACAAGTGGATAGGGGCATTGGCATAAGAGAAAGAAGACCAGAGTTATGGCTTCAGCTCTGCTTCCAAATAGCCCCAATATTTTGTGATAAATCACTTCCCTTCTCTGAGTTTTAGTTTCCTCATCTGTCAAATGTGGCAGCTGAACTGAATTAAGATTGCTGGATCTGCAAGATCAAGGTCCATTTATTCTTCAAGGACTGGGAGACAAGATGGCAATTTAGAACAATTTTATAAGAAATAAAAATTTAATGTGATGTGAATATTATTCATTAGAATTCAACATAGCTAAAAATTAGCATCAGCTTCAGGGAGTCACTCCCTTCTAAGACCTAGGGACTAGACTCAGTGGGGAAAGACACTTCACCAGAGGCCCGGAACGTTTTGGATGAAGAATGGCTACAAGAGGAAAGATAGAAATTACACTGGGCCAAGAAGATTTCCATTGACTCCTTGTGTGATACAACATTTGTTTTCAAAACTCACAAAAATCTTTATATTTTTGCTGGATTATACTATTTAAATGAATTCTAGAAAGAAGTAATATTTGGCAGCCAGGTAGCAACAGAAATAGAAAAGTCTCCCAGAACTAGGAGAGGAAACTCTGAGGAAGTAAATCCAGAAATACCCCCAAAACTATGAAATTGGGGTGTATCGAGCAACCCTTCATTAAACTCCATCTTAGAATAATACTGCATTCTATATTTCACATGGGACTTTGCCAACAAGGATATTTTGCTTAACAAACAAATAAAAATGTGGCTATATAAATCTGCATTCCTATCAACAGGTTACAAGTGTTTCCTTTTCTCTACACCCTCACCACTACTTATCTCTTGACTTTTTCACAACAAGCATCTCATCAGATGTTAGTGGATAAACCATTGTGGTTTTGATTTGTATTTCCCTGTTGACTAGTGGTGTTGAGCACATTTTCAGGTACTTGTTGGCCATTTTTATGTCTTCTCTGGAGATAAGTCTGTTCAGGTCCTTTACCTATTTTTTAATCAGGTTATTATTTATTTTGCTATTAGGGTTGTTTGAATTTCTTACATATTTTAGATATTAAACTTTTAAGAGAGACTATGTTTGGTAAATCTATTCTCTCAGTATTTAAGTTGTCTTTTCAGCCTCTTTACCATTGTTTCATGATAAAAACAGTGCTGAGACAGGGATAAATCCAACTTGGTCATTATGGGTAATTTTGTTGATGTTTCTTGAGTACATTTTGCTGGTGTTCTAGTGATGATTTTTTCATCTATGTTCATCTTAGGTAGTGGTCTGTAGTTTTCTTATTGTGTCTGACTTTGACACAGGAATGATGCTGGCCTCAAAATGGGTTTGATTGTATTCTCTCTAGTTCTAAACTTTAGAAAAGTTTAAGAAGAATTTGAGATATGTTCCATCAATATCTAGTTTACTGTGCATTTTTAACATGAAGGGATGTTAAATTTTATCAAAGGCTTTTACTGCATGTATTGAGATAATCATATGTGGGAGGTCTGAACGGCCAGGTATGTACCACTTTAACATTCTACTATTTTATCTAACACCTGCAAAAGAGGCTGGCAAGAGGAGCCTAGCTGAGTGACCGGGAGGAAAAGAAAATGGTGTGGTGAACAGCCCATTCTTCTTTGTCAGGTTGGCAAAAGAAGCCAGTAAATTTTTCCTATAAGAGATGCTAAAAGGAGTTATTCAGGCTGAAATGAAAGAACACCAGCATGAACTCAAGATATAAGAGGAAATAAAGAAGACTGGTAAAAGTAACTTTATATACGAGCCAATCTTAGTGTACTTTTTACTTGTACTTTTTTTCCTATATGATTTAAAGGGAAAGTGCATAAAACAATCATTATAAATCTGTGGTAATGAGTTCCCAATATAGAATGACATAATATGTGACAATAACAATATAAAGGGTAGGAAAGGAGATGGATAGAAGCAGAATGTTTCTATGCTATTGAAACTAAGTTGGTTATAAATTGGGTTACTGTTAAAGCTAGATAGTTACAAGTTTGAGACATTAAGTGTAATTTCCCAGAAAACCACCAAGAAAATAACTTTAAACAATACAAAAAGGAAAACCGGCAAACTATAAAAAAATCAACAGAATACCAAAAAATGGTGGCGGTAATAGAGAAATTGAAGAACAACAACAACAACAGCAGCAACCCTACGGAAAACAAAATTAAATGACAGAAGTAAGTCTTTTCTTATCAGCAATTATTTTCAATGTAACTGGATCAAACCCTGCTACTCATAAGACAGAAATTGGCAGAATAAACAAAAAAAGATCCATCTACATACTGTTTACAAGAGAGTCATTGTAAATACAAAAACACAAAAAGTTTGCATAAAAACAATGGACAAATATATTTCATGCAAATGGCATCCAAAACAGAGCTGGGTGGCTATATTGCTATCATGCAAAATAGATTTCAAGTCAAAAATTTTACAAGAGTGAAATAAAGATGAACACACACACACATAATGGAGTCTTGTTCTGACACCCAGGCTGGAGTGCAGTGGTTCAATCTTGGCTCACTGGAACCTGTGCCTTCCGGGTTCAATAAATTTTCCTGCCTAACCTCCCAAGTAGCTGGGACAGCAGGTACATGCCACCATGCTGAGCTAATTTTTATATTTTTAGTAGAGACAGGGTTTCACCATATTGGTCAGGCTGGTCTTGAACTGACCTTGTGATCCACCCAAATCAGAGTCCCAAAGTGCTGGGATCATAGGCATGAGCCACCACACCTGGCCAAAGACATTATATATTGATAAAAGTTGCTCTACATTAAGAAAACATACAAATTATATACCCATCTAATGACAACACACCCAAAACATGTGAAACTAAAATTAACAGAATTGAAGGCATAGTTTAACAATAATATCTGGAGACTTAATTACTCCATTTTCAATAGTGAATAGAATAGCCAGACAGAAGATTAATAGACCAATTTTATCTAATACTCAGAAAGCACTTCACTCAACAGTAGCAGAGTATACAATTTTCTCCAATGCATTCGGAACATTCTTTGAGATAGATCATATGTTAAGTTCACAAAACATCTTAATAAATTTAAAAATATTAAAATCATAATTCTTTTTTGACTACTCTGCAATGTAACTACCATCAATAACAGAAGAAAAAGTTTTGAAAAACTCACAAATATGTGAAAATTTTTCTAAAAATTATGGTCTTAAACAACATTAGATCAGAAAAAGTAATCACAAATAGCAACAAGAAATAAATTAAGGTAAAAACAAACCATAAACCACCAAAGCCTACTCTAGAAGAAGTAGGAAATATGAATAGAACTAAAAGAAACAGAGAGGTTTATTCAGTGACCTAAAACCTCCTAATGAAGAAAAACCCAAGATCAGAAGGATTCATTGGTGAAGGTGCCAAACAATTAAAGAAAAATTAACACCAGTCCTCAAACTTTTTCAAAAAGAGAAGAGGAGGAAACATGTCCTACCTCCTTCTGTGAATATAGCACTATCCTAATATAGACAAAGACCCAACAAGAAAAGGAAAACTATAGACCACTATTCCTTATCAATATAGATGCAAAAGTCCTCACAATAGTATCAATAAACTTAATTCAGAATACTGAAAGCATTGTACACTATGACCAATTGAAATTTTTCCCAATAACAAAAGAAGGGTTCAACATATGAAATCAGTCAGTTTAATAAACTACCTAATAGAATAAAAGAAAAACCTACATGATCATCTCAATTGATACAGAAAAAGCACTTAACAAACTTTAACACTCCTTCATGATAAAATTAATCAATATACTAGGAATATAAGAAAACTTTCTCAACATGCTGTGGCCATGTGAAAAACTCACAACTTTCACACTCAGTGGTGAAAGACTGAAAACTTTTCTCCTAAGATCAAGAGCAAGACAAGGATGCCCATTTTCACTATTCTATTTAACGTAATACTTAAAGTTGTAGTCAGAGCAAATATGCAGGAAAGAGAAATAAAAATATCCAGATTGGAAAAGAAGTCAATCTTATAAGTCAAAAACTATAAAGAATATATATATATATACACACACACAAAGCTGTCAATACCAATAAATGAGCTCATAAAATTTCAAGATATTAAATCATTGCATAACTGGTTTATTTGGATTCCTACATACAATCAAGTGAAAGAAGATTAAGAGAACAGTTGTGTTTACAGTAACATAAAAAAATAAAATACTTAGGAATAAATTTAACAAAGGAGTCACAAGACTTGTATACTGAAAACTATAAACCATTGTTGAAAGATATTTAAAAAGGCCTAAATAACTGGGAAACCTGATTCATTAGTCAGAATTATATATCTGATTTTGTTCATATATCTGAAAAGAAGTTAATATCTTACAGCTTAATAATGTGAAGATGAAAATATTACTCAAATAATTGGCAGATTTAATGCAATCCTTATCTAAATTCCAACAGCATCCTTCACAGAAATAAAGAAAACCATTCTAAAATTTATATAGAATTTCAAGCGATCCTGAATGGGTAAAACAATTTTGTAATAGATCAAATTTGGAGGTCTCAAATTTCTGATTTCAAAACTAAATATAAAGCTATAATTTAAATAAGCAATGGGATATTGGCATAGGGATAGACCTATAAACCAATGGAATAGAATTGAGACCCCAGAAAGAAATTCTCAAATCCATGGCCTATTGATTCATAACAATGATGCTAAGGTCCTACAGAACCGTCTTTTCAAAAAATGGTGCCGAGACAACTGGATTTTAACATGCAAGAAAATAAAGTGGGACGCTTACCTTATACCATATACAGATATTAATTCAATATGGACCAGAGACCTTTATTTGAGACCACACATTATAAACTCAGAACAAAACTGAGGCAAATCTTCATGGCCACCGATTTAGCAATATTTTTTAAATATGATATTATAATCACGGGCAACAACAAAAGATAAATTTCATCAAAATTAAAAATTTTTGTCTATGAAAAGATACTCTAAATATAGTGAAGTACAATCTACACAATGCGAGAAAATAATTGCATATTATGTATCTAAGGGGTTAATATTCAAAACACATATGAACACCTATAACGCAACGAATACAAAAAAAAGGTTGCAAAGGGTAAATAACTTGATACAAATGGCAAATGAGTGCATTGAAGGCTCCTCAAAATCTTTAGTCATTAGGGCAATGAAAATACAAACCACAGTAAGTATCACTTCACACCAACTAGCATGGCTCTAATCAAAAACAAAGAAATAACTAGTGTTGATGAGGATATGGAGAACTTGATACTGCTGGTAGGAATGCAAAATAGTGTGGCCACTGTGGAAGACAATTTGCCGGTTTCTAAAATTGCTAAATATAGAATTACTACATAAGCCAATAATCCACTCCTTGATACATACCCAACAAAATTATAAACAAGCACTCAAGTAGTTACTTGCATGCCAGTGTTCCTAATGGCATTATTCACAATAGCCAAAAGTAGAAATATCACATGTCCATCAACAGGTAAATCGATAAACAAAATACACTATATATGAAGTATTTTCAGCCATCAAAAAAATTAAGTTCTGACATATGCAACAATATGGATGAACCCTGAAAACTTTATGCCAATGATATTTTGGTTTTGTGATTAAACAAGAGATTTCTTCCTCTCTCCCCAAAAAAGTCCTCTTTCAGTTTCTACAAACTTCCTCCTTCCCACCCCTATCCATCCACCCAGAGGAATTTTTATGTGTTCCCACCCAAGCAGATTAGAAGCCTTTGTCTTTTAATTTGAGACCTGGGATGGAAATTAGAGGTCCAATGTCAAGAAAGAGAGGTGTCCCAGAGCCCTGTTCCATCTGAGCCTCCCACACCCCATGACTCACTTTACCCCTTAACACACTTCCCTTCCGGTTTACCATCTAAAAGAAAGAATAAACTTATTTCTCTTATTCACCAATAATTTATAAAAACCAAAGATTACAAACAAGGGTGTCCTTAGCAACCTGATCTCATTCTCTTCAAATACCAATTGCTCTCCACTAAAGGGATTATCTTTTCAGACATCAATTCACTTGGAAATCTCATTTAAAACAGAAAAGTTAAGGTATTCAAAGGTTTGCTGTGGGCAAAACATTTGCAGGAATGCATGGGGCTGAAGGTCAAAGGCAAAGAAAACAAGGCATAAGTTATTTTGCCCTCATTTCATTTGTCCTTGTACGCCCATGGTCAGTGATTAGTAAGGTCACCTGGCAGTGACAAACATCTGCTTTGGATGGCTTTTTTTTTTTTTTTTTGGAGACAGAGTCTTGTTCTGTAGCCCAGGCAGAAGTGCAGTGGCACAATCTCAGCTCACTGCAATCTCCATCTCGTGGGTTCAAGAGATTCTCCTGCTTCAGCCTCCTGAGTATCTGGGATTACAGACACCCATCACCATGCCTGGCTAATTTGTGTGTTTTTAGTTAAGGCGGGGTTTCACCATTTGTCCAAACTGGTCTCAAACTCTCACAAGAGAAATGCCATGTGATCTGCCCACCTCAACCTCCCAAAGTGCTGGGATTGCAGGCGTGAGCCACCTCACCCAGCCAGGTTGATTTTCTCCAATGGAAGTCACAAAACAGGTATAATCCAAAAATCACAGATATATCAAAAATTTTAAAACAGTGTTGGAGTCCAGGGGCAATGACTCATGAATATAATCCAAACACCTTGGGAGGCCAAGGCAGGAGAATCACTGGAGACCAAAAGTTTGAGACCATCCTGTCCAACACAGCGAGACCTCTTATCTATAAAACATTTTTAAATGATACTGGAAAATGCTAACTTGGGTAGGGAGAGTTTCAATGCATCATTGCCTGACCTTCTGGGTTTTGCTCTGAACCTCGTGACAGATGATTAAGTCATGTGTCCAAGCTCAGGGACTTCCTGTTGGACACAGATGATGCTCCCTGGAGCACCCTGCTCCAATCCCCCTCCCTTCAACTTGTCCCAGTGCATTATTTTCAGCCCAGACCAGGACAAGCCCCACTCATGCGTCAGCCATGCCCAGGCCAGCAGCCTAGAAAAAAATCCCCATCAACCCCCACAAAGGGCAGGGTGACTCAGTTCACCCACATGGTTCAGGCCAGCTGCATGCCTGGCACTCTTTCCAGACCTGGCCCAGGGTACAAACTTCACAACCAGGGCCCCGTGCTCAGAAGGGTCCCTAATGCTTGCTTGAAGGCTCTGCTGCTCGAATCATTTTTCTTTTTTTCTGAGAATAGTCTTGCACTGTCACCTAGGCTGGAGTGCAATGGTGTGATCTGAGCTCACTCCAATCTCCACCTCCCGGGTTCAAGCAATTCTCCTGCCTCAGCCTCCCAAGTAGCTGGGATTACAGGCACCCACCACCATCCCAGCTAAGTTTAGTATTTTTAGTAGAGACAGGGTTTCACCGTGTTGGCCAGGCTGGTCTCGAACTCCTGACCTTGTGATCTGCCTGCCTTGGCCTCCCAAAGTGCTGGGATTACAAGCGTGGGCCACTGCACCCAGCCCACCTTCATCTTAATTTCTGAAAATTATTGATTTTCATTTTGTACTGATCCCTGCAAATTAAGTAGCAGTTCCTACTTCAGAGCCATTTTGGATGGCTGGAGCAGGCCAGGATTTAAAGAAGCTGGCCAGGCACAGAGCCCCTCCAACAGGGAGACCTTTCCCTTGCTCTAAAGTAACCCTCTAAGAGCCATTTCCTAATGGAGTCTGAAAGAGCCTGGTGACCTGCTCTCAACTATTTTAATCACTGGCTATCCCCCTCTTCAAGAGCAGGTGCATTTCACACAAGTGCATAATTAATACTAACAAAAGGGGCTGTGCCCATGGGCTGGGGTCCTGTCAAAGGCATTCTGTGTTTCGAGTCCCTGGGAGGCACAGGACCCAGATCTGTCCTTAGAGTATGACAACAGATCACTCTTCAGTGCCCTGTCCTGAGCAAAACAAGACCTAGCAACCCTTTCGGTCAATGCTGAAGCGTCTCCCAGGCATGAGCAATGGTGAAATTTACAGGATGGTTGGCAGCACTTGGCAGTGGGCCAGCTGTGCCTCAGTGGCTCTGGCGGTTCAAACCTACAACTCAGCCAACTCACCCTGGACTCCAACCAGCCTGGCTAATTGGGAACAGCTACTCCCAGCTGGACTCAGGCATCTGAGAGAACCTTCCTTTCCCACGAAGCCTCTTGCACGGTTTCAGGAAGGAAATGGAAACAGTAAGGGGAAACCCCAAACCCATGTAACTCTAATAGCATTACCTCTTGGTCCATGGGGGTAGGGGGAGCATGCTTTCTATGTTGAATTTCATCCTGATGCCAGCCTGGTGGGGGTAGGAGCAATACCATTTGCTCCATCTCACAAACAACATTGCATCAGCCCCCCCAAGAGACAAAGCCAGGGACTGAGACTGGCTAGCAAAACCAGGACTGGAAATGACTAAGCCTTTCTGACTTGGAAACCTTAGGGCAGGCTTTTGGTGTCTGCAGATCCCACCCTAGTGTATCCTGTGTGATCAGCCACGGCTGAGGTTCTCTCTGCTGACAGATCTTTTCCTCTTAAGGACACTGGTGGGGCCGTGGCCCCATCAGATCATCTATCCCTGGGAACACTCTTTTCCAGAGACCTTCAATGAGAAAGCAAAAGTGGGTCCACTGACTTCCGTGTCTCTGAAAATACCCTTGTAAAAGTACATGAGGACGCAACACTGCACTTATAATCAGACAGTTCAGGACCCTCCACTCTGAGAGCATCAACATTGGCCATCTCCTTCTCCTGTTTGGGTCTCAAACTCTGCCCCTGGAGCCTTGTTTCAAAGGCTAAGTTTCCAGCCAGAAGAAATGCCCGTGCTCTTCTCTCCCAACCCCATGCCCCTGCCATAGCCAGGAAGGCTGAGGACAGACATGGTCTTTGCTCCCCTAGACAGAGCTGACCATGACTGAAGGACCCTCAGGGGCAGGCAGAGCCCTTTGTCCTTTTTTGTCACTATGCTGGCCTTCATGGGAGCTGATTCTGCTCCTTAAACCTTCTGGGAACATTTAAGGTGCCCAGCACTGCAGAAAGGATTAACGCAACTGAGATGAGACATGTTTTTCCAATTAGTTGTAAACTACCGATGTTGGAGGTTTTCCAAAACTGACTAGTTGCTTTCCCATTACCCGAGATTCCTCATTCTTTCTGCATAAATAATTTCACAAGGTTTTCAAGTAAATTTGGTAGTAAGGCCCATGACCATGGAATAAACAGGATGCTCACAGTGAAATGCTAAAGCCAAAATCTTCTCTTCCATGTGCCATGCTATAGGAAGGAGATGGAAAGTAACTTCCACCTACCAAACTTCCCTACCTCAGGCTTAAGACACACATCAACAGGTGCAACGACATTTGTGTTGGGACATGCACCTTATTATCTATGTGCATCTTTATAAAGACATTTCCCTGTACGGTAAAAGTCTTTATAAAGATGCACATAGATAGTAAAATGCCTGTAATCCCAGCACTTTAAGAGGCTGAGTCGGGCAGATCACAAAGTCAATAGATCAATGCCATCCTGGCCAACATGGTGAAACCCCATCTCTACTAAAAAATACAAAAATTAGCTGGATGTGGTGGCACATGCCTGTAGTCCCAGCTACTCAGGAAGCTGAGGCAAAAGAATCGCTTCAACCTGGAAGGCAGAAGTTGCAGTGAGCCGGGATTGTGTCATTGCACTCCAGCCTGGCAACAGAGCTAGACTCCATCTCAAAAAAAGAAAATATTTTTCCACTGACATTTATTTCTTATGCCAAGTCAGGGACCTGCTGCTGCCAAACTGGGGAGGCCAAGATCCCACAGCCAATGTGCTCTCTCTCCTTAAAGGGTTGTGACACCAGCGAGAGAAGCAGACAATGTGATAAAGGCAGGGAAAACACTGTCTCACACTTACGAAGACAGAAGAGGTCTCGCAATGGGCAGGGCAGCCCTGGGAGCGGGTGACTCATAAGAGCAGAAATAGATATTATAGCAAGGGCATCAACACACGTGAGGAATTTAACAAGCCTGTTTCTTTTTTGCGATGAAGTCTTGCTTTGTCACCCAAGCTGAAGGGCAGTGGTGTGACATTGGCTCACTGCAACCTCTGCCTCCTAGGTTCAAGCGATTCTCCTTTCTCAGCCTCCTAAGTAAATGGGATTATAGGCATACACCACTGCACCTGGCTAATTTTTTGTATTTTTAGTAAATACAGGATTTCTCCATGTTGGTCAGGCTGGTCTGGAACTCCCATCCTCACGTGATCCACCTGCCTTGGCCTCCCAAAGTGCTGGGATTACAGGTGTGAGGAGCCACTGCATCCGACCAATACATTTGTTTTTTTAAGCTCTTAAGTTTGTGGCAATTCATTACACAGCATTACCAGCTCTGACCAGAGATCTCAAGCACCAACCCCAGCTGTCATACCTTTGGAAAATGCCAAGTCCTCACATGCCTCTCCAGGCCTCCAAGAGACCTCCTGTGGTCCCATTAGGCTCCTAGAGGCCCCTTAGGGCACTGTCACTACTCTCTGCAGGAGCCAGGTGAGGGCAGTGAGAAGACGAGTGGCTGCAGAATTTGAAGATTCTAAGTCCTGGCCCCCTAGGGCCTCATGTGTCTTACCCAGGTGTGCTGTTAAAGTGGTGTATCACTTGACATTAACCCCAGCTGGCTGTCTGGGGCAGCCTGTCAGGTTTTGCCACTGTAAAGTTACTCTTATTTATCTTTCCATTCTGGAAGAAAGTCACTGTGCACAGCCCACACTGATGGAGGAGGCATCCTCAACTTTTATTTACTGAGTTTGGCAACCCTGCCTGCCACACCGGCACATTCCAAGTACTCCATAGATCCATGAGGCTGCTGACAATCACATTAGACAGTGCAGCTCTACTCTAGAACATCAAGGAAAACCAAGTACCCACACATCAGTCTCTCAGGTACTACTGTATTATTGTTTACTTAATAGTTTTCTGTAAAAGGGCTCACTTTTTTTTGAAATAAAATCTCACTCTGACAGCCAGGCTGGAGTGCAATGGAGTGATCTCAGCTCACTACAACCTATGCCTTCTGGGTTCAAGTGACTCTCCTGCCTCAGCCTCCTGAGTAGCTGGGAATATAGGCATACAGCACCACATCTGGTTAATTTTTATATTTTTAGTAGAGACAGGGTTTCACCATGTTGGCCAGGCTTGTCTCGGACACCTGACCTCAGGTGATCCGCCCACTTTGGCCTTCTAAAGTGCTGAGATTACAGGTGTGAGCCACTGCAACCAGTCACAGGGCTTTTTAAAAAGGAAACTTGATATCACTACCTTGCAACGGCCCAGTATCAAGGATGGCCCTGGACATCCAGGAGGTAGAGAAGCTCTATTCCTAAACATGGGCTTTTCCAGCCTTCCTTTCTTCTCCCCCTCACAAGCCTGGGGCAGGCAGGGACCCCTTGGTCCTAGTCCCCTGGACTCCAGGGTCCCCACTCAAGGGAGCCTTCACCAGTTCACAACCAGTGTCATGGGCAGTTCTGACCCCTCCTGTGCCCCAGGTGTCTCTGGGCCAGAAAGCTGTAGATCTGTGTCTGCCAAACCTGGTTGATGATAAGAGTCACTGGAGAGCTTTCTAAAAGCTTAGACTTTTTGAGCCCAAAGCACGTGGCTCCTAATTGAAGATACGGGTAGGGACCAGGTAAAAACAGCTCAGGTGGAGCTGATAATTAGCTACATGCCAGAGTCCTACAAGCAGGACAACCAGGCTCAGCTGTGCTCTGGGAAAATTTTCACCTGTAAGTAATGCGCAGCTGTCCGATGGAAGACCCCAGGGCAGGCCCTGACTCCAACTCTCTTTTTTGTCTCGAGACACAGTCTCACTCTGTGGCCCAAGCTGGAGTGCACAGTCATGATCTTGGCTCACTGCAACCTCTGACTCCTGGATTCAAGCGATTCTCCTGCTGCAGTCTACACAGAAGCTAGGACCTCAGGCGTGTACTACCACGCATCGCTAATTTTTGTATTTTTAGTAGTGACAGGGTTTTTCCATGTTGGGCAGGCTGGTCATGAACTCCTGGCTTCAGCATATCTGCCCGCCTTGGCCACCCAAAGTGTTGGGATGACATAGGTGAGCCACCGCACCCGGCTTGATTCACTTTCTAAAATGAGCAGTACCCACTGAAGAAAAGTGTCTAGGTCAGCCTTCTCCCAAGTTCACAGGACATGGAATGAGGTGCTGACAGACCGTTTGGAGAAACTCCTTTCCCTATCCTCTGTGACCAGGAGGAAAGGAGGCTTAGTGGTCTGGTATTTCTGGGTGTACAGCTTCTTTGTTTCTTCCTTTTCTTGTCCATATCACATATCAGGTCCCTTGGATCAGGGACAGAACTAGATTATACCCCTCTGGGTGGCCGCTCACTACACTTTAGGGCCAGGTAACTGGTTTACTAAGTTCCAGGAGCCTCCCCCATGCCAGATTGAGGTGATTTAGGTGACGAGGTTTAGAGCAGATTTTGGACTCCTGAGTTGATGTTATAATGGCATGAGGCCTTGGGGCAGGGTGGATGTATTTTGTATTTGGGATGAGCACACATCTTCAGGGTCTAAAGAGCTGACTAGATAGGCAGACTGTTCCTCCCCACACAATATCCATGTCCTAATCCTGAGAACCTCTGAATATGTCACCTTATGTAGCAAAAGGGACTTTGCAGGTGGGATTAGTAAGGGGTTTGAGACAGGGAGATTGGCCTGAATAACCAGGTGAGCCCAATCTAACCACACACGTTCTTAAAAGCACAGTACTTTCTCGGGCTTAAACAGGAACAATAAAGAGGAATGGGAGGTCCAAGAAGTCACCATGCCGCACAGGGAGCAACCATGCATCTCGTTCACCTCGTCTATCCCCAGAGCCTGGAACCCAGCAGGCATTTGGCCACAGAAAGGCAAATAAAGTGAACTTTTGTGGTTTCCTTTTGTTTTTGAGATGGAGTTTTGCTCTTGTTTCCCAAGTTGTAGTGCAATGGTGCAGTCTTGGCTCACTGCAACCTCTGCCTCCTGGGTTCAGGCGATTCTCCTGTCTCAGCCTCTCGAGTAGCATGTGCCACCACGCGCAGATAATTTTTTGTATTTTTCGTAGAAATGGGGTTTCACCATGTTAGCCAGGCTGGTCTCTAACTTCTAACCTCAGCTGATCCACCCGCCTCAGCCTCCCAAAGTGCTGGGATTACAGGCATTAGCCACTAAACTGAACATTTAAGCACTGGATTCCAGCTAGCAGCCATGAATTATTTAACCTCTCTGACCTCCTGTCATCCAGAAGTAAGGGCACTGAAATAACCCACCCAACGTTATCCAATGAATGAACAGTGGGGCTGGCCCCACTGCAAGCTCCTCAGAACCCTTCTGGTTGACAAATCTGACAACTCTCCACCCCCACCTCGGCCTGGCCAAAATGGGCAGAATTCCTGGGTAAACAGGAGTGAAGCTTCTCATGGCCCCATTTTGTTTCTTTGCTTCATTCTGTGCCTTTGCTTTCTGGTGACTGGTTGTCATTCTATTTCCCGAGCACAGACCAGAAGAGTGTGCCAGTGCTCGTGCAGAGATCTTCAGCTCCCAGAGCTGCCCTGGGGAAGAGCTGCTGTATGGAAGGGCCTGCTCCTGACCACCCACAAGTGTCCTTAATGATGAGGGGCACCTACTGGTTCATAACCTGGCTCTGACTGGAGAGAGCCCCTGGACAAAGGACTTCATCTCCATGGCTGCAGTTTTCATGGCTGTGAAAGGGGACAGGGGAAATGCACCTCTTTGGGGTACAGGGACAGTAAAATGAAGCAACTTATGAGACGGCTTCTTTCACAGTCCCTGGCACTTCATTCTTTGTTAAACTTCCATTCTTTTTGTTTTGTTTTGTTTGAGACAAAGCTTTGCTCTGTTGCACAGGCTGGAGTGCAGTAGCAGTCTCAGCTCATTGCAACCTCCACCTCCTGGGTTCAACTGATCCTTCTGTGTCAGCCTCCTGAGTAGCTGGGATTACTGGCACACCCCCCCACACACACACACACCATGTCTGGCTAATTTTTGCATTTTTAGTAGAGACGTGATATCGCCACGTTGGCCAGGCTGATCTTGAACTCCTCACTCCAGGTGATCTGCCCACCTCAGCCTCCCAAAGTGCTGAGGTTACAGGTGTGAGCCACTGAGCCCAGCTGAATTTGCATTCTTTATCAAGAGTCAATCTTGAAGGCCTCTCATTTCAGATTGTGAACAAACAACATGAATCATTTTTTGGACTCAGCTGACTATCTCCTTTTCCTCCATGCTTTTATGTCTTTACCAAGTCTTCCCTCTGTACTTAAAGAGCACTCCCCAACAGTCTAGCCATCATCCTCAGGTTAACTATAAACTATACAGGGGGCCCAATTCAAAAGGCCCTTCTAAGCAGGGAGCTCCTTTCATTTGAATACTGCTGCAGGCCACGCGTAAATGCAAGGCACTGCCTTTGCTTGTATATTTCCACTGTCTTCCAGCCTAAAACCCAGCCAGTCCTAACACTGAATGACTGCCCATGTATGTTATGTAAGACCCCATGCTGGGCAGGGATACTGAGATAAGTAAGAAACAATCACATATCACTGGAAGCACCTCCAACAGAGACAGAGATTGCAACAGATGATTTCAGAACAGCATATGTGCCTGTCTACAGACACCCACTCTTAAGAGGGGAACATTAATTCAGTTCCCAAGAACCTACCAGGTACCACCCTTCAAAGGAAGAGATCTCCATTTCACAGACTGACTTTCAAGGCCAAAGTCATAAAGGAACCAACAGGACCAGGACCGGACCCCAGGTTTGTCTGACATCACTATCTCCCTTCATGCAAGGAGGCAGAGGCCCCTTGAGGATGTCCTTTTGCACAAGCTCCAAAGTGTCAACTAAATGCATTATGGCTGAAAATGCATTTTCTCCTTGTCCTTGCATATGCTCTGTAAGTTTGGGCTTTGGCCTGATGTTCATCTGCCTCAGCCCTAGCCAACTGCTGGCCAACAGATCACAGGGTTGTGACCCTTGGAATTGGAAGCCATTCTACACACAGTGTCTCTTCTAGGTCCTTTTTCTCATCAACCATTAAACCACAAAAAGGCCAAGTGACAAAGCACTCAGTTCCTTCACACGGTCATTCCTTCCCCCTCTTGCTTCACCTGATGCAGAAGAATTTGTCAGTCAAACTTGAGCATTACAAGAATATGCAACAGAAAGAAATAGAGAACTCAGCAATCCAAAAGCTGCTAAATGAGGATTTTCTGCATCTTTGGGAGTAATGTAAAGGAGTTCCAAGAAAAGTGAAGTCACAGCCTCTGCAGCTTATTTTCAGTTCTTAGAAAAGAGCCAGTGTCAAAGGGAAAGCGGCTCTGCCCCAGCACACAGACTCCATTGTCTGGCAGGGGGTGTCTTCTGATAAACCAGCTTGGATTTGGCACCAGAAACCAAAAAATTCTGACATTTTTTTAGTTGGTGATATCAAGGAGGAAACACAAGCCAAAGCAGTGAAAGTTATTAACATTCAGGGAAACCACACAGCTCAGCTAACATGTTGGGGTGACACCCTTCCATCACCAAGGCACCAGCAGTTTTGAGGTGACTGTTAGAAAAAACACAGTGGCCTCCTTTTCCTACCCCATGCCCCCACACATTCCTGAGATGTGTTATCACTCAGGTCACCATGTAGGCCCAACCAGCATTTTTCAATGGACATTATTTACCAAAAGATGGGGGAGGACAAATGGGTCAGGATAAGGTACAGGTGGTTTTCAGCAGCTTGGGTCTGCTTTCTGGCATACAAGCAGGTTTAGCCACAGTAGGGCAGACTTTAGGTTAAGATCTTGGGAGGCTACTACACATCCAGCTCAGGCGCTACAACCAGGTGCCCTATAATAATTTTGTGAATAAGGTTTGCCTTTTATTTATTTATTTATTTGTTTGTTTGTTTATTTGAGACAGAATCTGGCTTCATCTTCCAGGCTGGGATACAGTCGCACAGTCTCAGCTCACTGAAACCTCCACCTCCTGAGTTCAAGAAATTCTCACGCCGCAGCCTCCAGAGTAGCTGAGATTACAGATGTGTGCCACCATGCCTGGCAAACATTTTTCTATTTTTAGTAGAGATAGGGTCTCATTATGTTGCCCAAGCTGATCTCAAACTCCTGGCCTCCAGTGATGAGTCTGCCTCGACCTCCCAAAGTGTTGGGATTACAGACATGTGCCACTGCACCCAGCCATTGTGAGTAAATTTTAACCTAAGAATTCTGTAACAGAGATCTCATTGTCTTCACCAAAATTTAATTTCAATGTAATCAAAAGAAACTCGAGTGACCCAGCCAGGAAGAGTGCCTAAGGAGAAATGATGATGAGATGGAATGTTATGTCCCAGATGAGACACTGGAACAGGAAAGGACATTAGGAATAATCCCAAGAAATCTGAATGAAGTAGAGACTTGGGTTAATAAAAGCATCTCAATATTTGTCCATTAATTTTAACAAATGCACCTTACTAATGTAAGATGTTAATTATAAGGGAAGCTGGGTACAGGTACATGGGAACTTTTTGTATAATCTCTGCAATTTCTCTGTCTCTCTCTCTCTCTCTCTTTCTGTATGTGTGTGTGTATGTGTGTGTGTAGACAAGCAAGAATGTACTTATACTCCCAGCAATAATGATTTGGTGCCTACCAAGTGTCACATACCATGTAAAAGTGATCTACACATATCTTCATTTATTCCTCACACTAGTGCTATGAGCTGGGCATAGTCTGCATTTTACAGATAAAGAAATTGAAGAACAGAGATGCTAGAATACCTTGCTCATAATCACATGGCAAGGTTACTGGCAGATAAAGGGCTCAAATTCAGGTTGACAGGACAGCTCAGCAATATTGCCTAATATATCCCAAACTGTGAACATAAAACAGTTCAAAACAAGCTGCATGAGGGCTATGAAAGCAAGGCACACTTTCAAGTCTACCCCATATTAGAAAAAAAAGAGTTTAAAAGCAGAGCACATGCCAGGCACAGTGGCTCATGCCTATAATCCCAGCACTTGGGGAGGCCGAGGCAATTGGATCACGAGGTCAAAACATTGACACTATCCTGATCAACATGGTGAAACCCCATCTCTACTAAAAACACTTTTTAAAAACATTAGCTGGGCATTGTGGCAGGTGCCTGTAGTCCCAGCTACTCAGGAGGTTGAGGCAGGAGAATTGCTTGAACCTGGGAGGTGGAGGTTGCAGAGAGAAAAAATTATGCCACTGCACTCCAGCCTGGCAACAGAGTGAGATTCAGTCTCAAAAAAAAACAAACAAAAAGCACAGCACACCCAAGACACAACACTCAATGCTGGAGAGGATGTCCATAAGTCCACCAATATCACCATACATTCTGTGCAATCAAGAAACTTACTTGGATGGGGGTGGGGTAGGCTCCTGTGTGTAATTCCAGCACTTTGGGAGGCCAATGCCGGTGGATTACCTCAGGTCAGGGGTCTGAGACCAGCCTGGTCAACAGGGCAAAACCCCATTTCTATCAAAAATACAAATATAGCCTGCTGTGGTGGCACACTCCTGTAATTCCAGCTACTCGAAAGGCTGAGCTGGAGAAATGCCTGAGCCTGAGAGGGGGAGGTTGAAGTGAGCTGAGATTTTACCACTGCACTCCAGCCTGGGAGACACAGTGAAACTCCCTCTCGAAAAAAAAAAAAAGAAAAAAAGGAGAGCCATGTGCGGTGAGTCACACCTGTAATCTCAGTACTTTGGGAGGCCAAAGTGGGTGGATCACCTGAGGTCAGGAGTTTGAGACCAGCCTAATCAACATGAAAAAACCTAGT
Source organism: Callithrix jacchus (assembly GCF_049354715.1). Classification (NCBI taxonomy): domain Eukaryota; kingdom Metazoa; phylum Chordata; class Mammalia; order Primates; family Cebidae; genus Callithrix; species Callithrix jacchus. The sequence continues at coordinate 133,388,856 of NC_133511.1, read as the reverse complement.
TTCTACTAAAAATACAAATATATACATATATAAATATATGCATATATATAGATATATACATGTACATACATACATACATATATATATATATATATATATTTTAGCCAGGCAGTGGCACCACTACCCTATTCATCACCAGTGTTTGTTGATTGATGTCCCTTCCTCTCTCTCTCTCTTTTTTTTTTTTTTTTGGAGTTGGAGTCTGGCTCTGTAAAGCCTCCTAGGCTGGTGTGCGGTGGGGTGATCTCAGCTCACTGCAACCTCCACCTCCTGGGTTTAAGTGATTCTTCTGCCTCAACCTTCCAAGTAGCTGGGACTACAGGCCTGCACTACTACGCCTGGTTAATTTTTGTATTTTTAGTAGGGATGGGGTTTCACCATGTTGGCCAGGATGGTCTCAAACTCCTGACCCCTCCAGTGATCCACCTGCCTTGGGCTCCCAAAGTGATAGGATTACAGGAATGAGCCACCATGCCCCCTTTTTACTTTTTTTGAGTTGGGGTCTCCCTATGTTTCCCAGGTAGGCCCTCAAGCGATCCTCCCACCTCAACCTCCTGAGTTGCTGAGATTGCAGGTGAGTGTCACCTTGCCTGCCATGATTTTGTCACCACAGACCCCTCTCATTCCCTTTCATAGGAAATCACTGAGAACCGGAAAGCTTGAGCCAAGAACTAGGGAAACTGATATTTGAACTAATTTCTGTTGGGTGCCAAATTTTTCTGTGCCTCTTTCTGTGAAAATTGGAGGTGGCAAGATCCAGTGGCTCACACATATAATCCCAACATTTGGGAGGCCTAGGTGGGTGGATCACCTGAGGCCATTGCACAGCAGTTTGGACAACAAGAGTAAAACTCTATCTTGAAAAACAGAGAGAAAGAGAAAGAAAGGAGAGAGGAAGAGAGAATGAGAGAGAGAGAAAGAGAGTTAGAGAGAGAAGAAATAAAGGAAAAAAAAATCAGAGGCTTTGGTCCCTTGATCTGACATTCTGGAGTAATTCTGTTCCTGCTTGAATGTGATCTCCTTGAGGCAAAGTCTGGGTCTCCTTCCTCTTGCGTGCCCACCCTGGCCTGTCTGCCCCACACTAGCTGCTCAATGAAGGCTAGCCCATGTAGAGTATGGGTTTGAGGCATCCCAAGACTTGGAGTTGTAGAAGATGTGAATGAGAAGCCTTGGAATGCTGTGCCCATTAGAAAATGTGTATATCCCACAGTTCATCCAAGAGACTGCTCCCTCCGATGCCAGTGCTCAGAGCTCCCCTACTCAGGGTAAAACCTTGGATGGCCAAGTACATTGGCTCAATATTTGCCTTGAGTAGCTGGGTGCAGTGGCTCCAGCCACTGTTGGATCTGTAATCCTAGCACTTTGAGAGGCTGAGGCGGGTATTCAAAATATGATAAACGTAATATCTGCAATGTTTTGAGTGTAACACAAAATTTGAAAGAAATTTTTAAAATTAGATGTAATTCCTTTACATCAATATAAAAAATCCCCTCATGGCAAAACACAGTAAGCAACATCGAAGGACAAACAACAAACTTAAAAGCAACAGTATAAGTCATATCGCCAAGAGCTAATTTGCTTAATATATCTAAAGCTCCTACATATCATCAATAAAACAGTAACCATATAATAGATAAATAGGTTGCACATACGAACAGTGAGTCCTCAGAAAAAGAATTAGAAATGACTCATTCACATGAAAAGATGCCCAAACTCTGTAATAAGAGATATATAAGTTAAAAATCAGAAGAAAATAACATTTTCGCCAATCAGATAAACTCTAGTAGCACTCTGTATTGTTGAGTGTATAAGGAAAGAGACACACTAAAACCTTGTTGGTGTAAGTACATAACGATAAAATGTTAATGGAGAACAATTTGGAAATGTGAGAGATAATGTATTTGCATGTAAGTATTATGTACTTCAGCATAGATATAACAGGAAAAGTGGCGGGGACAACTAAAACATGTTACATTCAGTCGATGGAGTGAATACTCTACAGCCATCACAAAGAATGAGGCAGTCTCGTAAGTACCAAGATGAAGTGATCTCTTAGATACCCAGAGCAGCAGATCTTCTTCCTTGTTGGCTTCACAACTGGTAGAGTCATCTTTGGTAAGGTAAAGCAGAACAGCTAAATCAAGAATATGACTTCCCATAAATACTGAAGAAGAATTCAAAGCTACCAATTGAGGAAAGAGCTTTTTATAAAGCAGTGTAAAAATCTACAAATTACCTAGAAAACAGAACATCCTGCAGAAAATTCTAAAAACATCCAAAATGGAATTCTTTACTGCACTTGCATGCTAACCTGTGTCATCATCCTACCGTATCTGCTTCTATTCCTCCTCAGACAACCCCAGATAACAGCACAGAGAGCCCAGAAATCCTTAAACTGCATGTAAGCTCATGATGTTAAAAACAGCCAGAGGGGGATTAACTCATGTGTGTTCTCAGATCATCCACAGGAACAAGAAAGCAGTCAACTTTTCCAAATGCATAGAAACAGAAGCAGAAAGCAAGTGATTTAATCAAGACACCACAGAGATTAAAGGTAAGCATCTACTTACCACGTGAATGAGTGTTTGTCTCATTTTGATCTCTGTCATAACCAACTATACAAAATTCCTATGAACTGAGCAAAGGGTTATTATACTCTCTTGTGAAATCAGAGGTACTAGATTAACTGAATCCATAACTGCTAAACTATGAAACACAACTAAAGGCTAAACTATGAAGCTTCAGTTTTATTTTAGGCAACCTCCTGACATAAACACAATCTATATTTAAAAAAAAAAGCTCAACAACATACACACATTCCCAAAAAAATCACACAGAACACAAACACACAGAAAGGGTGGGCCTGCTTCCTATCCACAGCACTGTCAAGCTTGCTCTGGTAAATGAAAGCCAGCAGAAAGCTCATCCCTGAACAGGATGAAGGGGATGAATACAAGAACAAGGAAGCCCTTCTATGAAGAGAGTTTGGAATGTGTCTGTGTGTGTATATGTACTCACATGTTTAGTCTCTTTGGTGTGTGAAAGGAAAATAAATCTTGGGGCCCCTAAATCACTAAGCTAGAGGGAAAATCCAAGCCGGGAACTGCTTAGGGATAACCTGCCTGTCACTGAGATACATGCATAGCTGATTGCCTCCTTTAAAAAGGCTAATCAAAAACTCAAAGAATGCAAGCACTCCTCTCTTTCACCTATCTGTGACCCAGAAGCTCCTTCCAACTTCAAGTCTTTTTTCTGTCTTTGCTTCACGTTGTCCTGCCTTTCTGGACACAACCATTGTACTTCTTACATATGTTGGCTGATGTCTCACGTCTCCCTAAAATGTATAAAACTAAGCTGTGTCCCGACCACCCTGGGCACATGTTATCAGGACTTCCAGAGACTGTCTAAGAAGGGTGCATCCTCAAACTTGGCAAAATAAACTTTCTAAATTAACTGAGACTTGTCTCAAATTTTCAGGATTACAAATAATACCAGCAAATCCTGAGACCCACTGAAGGGAAAAATGAAGGTAGTCTAACTTCATTATGACTGCAAAAATGCATCTGGTATATACATACAATAGGATATTACTTAGCAAACAGAAGAAAAAGAACTACTGACACAAAAAACACCATGGATGAATCTCAAAATAATCACGTTGAATGAAAAAAGCCAGAAAAAAGAATACCTACTGTATGATTCTATTTATATAAGTTAGAAAATGAAAAGTAATCTACAGTTACAAAAAGCTTATCAGTGGTTGCCTATGGATCAGAGGCAGGAGGGAGACATTACTGAAGGGTACACGGAAACTGTTGGGATGATAAGTATGTCTATTATCTCTAGTGGTGACAGCTCTATGGCTGAATACCTATGTGAAAACATCTAACTTTACACTTCTAATATGTGCAGCTTGGGTGTCACTTGACTCCTCAATAAAGCTGTTTAAAATGTTTTGATAAAAATAAGTTCATATTGACCACCAGTTGGGTTTAACTGAAACCTTACAAAATGAAGATTATTTTCACTTTCAGAAGGATATCTGATCGCAGTTACATATTATGCTTTGTAAACAAGCCATTTCAGAATAAATACAGATTTCCAATACTTAAATGTCTGTATTTCTTCCCATTCATCCTTTTCATTATTTTAAAGCAGCTACAGCATTTTACAAAAAAAATTCCATCACTTCAAGTTTCTTACAGAGACTCTCTGAAATTCAATAAACAGTTAACTTTTTGAAGAAGATGAGACCTTAAACACCATCCTGTCCAACTTTCTCAATTTAAGGAAGTAAACTTAGCCCCTCCCCTTGTAGGGAGTTCATCCTGTCTCATGGCTTTGAAGTCAGCTCTATGTTGCTGACACCTACCTTTGTCATTTTAATCTTGACCTCACCACTGAACTACAGATATTTATTCCACTGCCCACTAAACCACCTCACTTGACTATCTAATAAGTATCTAAAACCAATTGTGGCCAAAAGGTATCTTCTGATTCCCCTCACCACCAACTTCTCGAATTTTCCCCATCTTAGTAATTGAACCATCATACGTTCAGTTGCTCAACTAAAACCTAGGAATCAACTCTTGACTACTCATCTCCTGCCTTCCACATAGAATCCACACTTAAGTTCTTAGCTCTGTCTGCAAAGTACATTGCTAAAGCTGGCCCAGGCTCCATCTACACAGCTACTATGGCTTCTTACCCAGACAACAGCTCTGAAAGGTCACCATTTTCTCTTCTACCTCTACCAGTCATCACTACACAGTAGCCAGAGTCATGAGGCCATCAATCCCCAGACCTAGAACACTCTACAGACTTGCTACCATCATTAAAGTGACATCCTAACTCCTTATTCTACCCTAAAATATCAAGGCCCTTTCCACCTCTCTAGCCTCATCTACTACTATTTCTTCTCTGGATACATTCCAACATTTCCTACTGACAGTCTCAAACACCCTAAACTCATTTCCACCCCAAAACCAATGCTTTGCCACCTCCATACCTGGAATGCATACAGATACTTCATCATTCATATCTCAACTCAAATAACGTCTTCAAAAGCTTCCCAAACCTCGCAATCTTCAGAAGCATCCCCTAGTGAGAAGTTGGTGGTAAGGGGAATCAGGAGCCCTTTGACCACAATAAGTTTGGAAATGTATTAGGTATTCAAGTAAATATTTAATTCACTTATCATAGACCCCATTTTACTGATGTTATGGTACTTATCACTATCTCAAATTATCTTGTAAAGTTCTTTACTTATTTATTATATATGTTAATAAAATTCATTCATTCATTCCTGCTATGCCTATCAGAAGCACTAGCCCAAATAAGAACTGTGATCTTTTCTTATTTCACTTGAAAGCATTAATTTTTGGGTGCCTGGTACTACTGGTTAAAAAGTACCCATGTGCATTTTTTTACGTCTATTTTAGTTCTTTTTTAATTCCTAAGTATGACGATTGGGTTTCTCCACTCAAACCTAAGTGTGAACATTTTTACAACATCAGCATGTTACCAGTCTGACGTTTAAAAATAAAGGTCAATTTCAGGACTGAAATAAAAATAAATAAAGGAATGCACATTCCTTAAGATATCAGTGATAAAATATATATAGTCACAGTAAGATATATAATCACACTAATACATATATGTCGTGTAATATCACCAAAAAGTACGTATTGTACACATTAGGTATGTATTAGGTACATATGTATAGTGCACATATTATGAAAATATGTATGTATCATGATAACACCGTATGTACACGTATACAAATATGTGCCTACTATTTAAACAATGTACACATGCAGAAATAGGTGCAAACTACATACCTATGCACAGCAGGCTATTACTAAAGTTCTGGTCGTAGCAGCCTCAATGCCCACCCTGGATGCTTAAATGCCCATAGCTCACTGCAGCCCCAAACTCCTGAGCTCAAGTGACCTTTCTGCCATGGCCTCCTGACAGAAGCTGGGCCAACAGGGCAGCAGGTATGCATCCCCACACCAAGTAATTTTTTTTTTGAGAGATGGGGTACCGCTATGTTGCCCAGACTGCTCTCAAATTCCTGGCCTGAAGCAATTTTCCCATATTAGCCTCCTAAATTTCTAGGATTACAGGTGTGAGCCACTGTGCCCAACAGGTGTTCTAAATGCAATTTCCACACTGCTATTCTGAAGAAGGGCAAGAAGCAAAGAGACCCTCCTTGAAACAGAAAATAAAAGCATTCACTATTAAGTGGAGGCAGAGTTGATGATCAGCCAAAACTACTTCAACTGTAATCCAGAAGTCCCATTGATACAGGAGTTCTAAAGGAATTATTTCGTCAGAGATTGAAAGTAAGGAAGTCTTTGGTAAGGTTTCCTTTGAATAAAAAGCAGCCCCAAAACCATTTCTAACAAAGAGTTGCCTGTAAAATCGAGCTGCAGATATAGACAAGCAAGCTGGAAGCTTGCACAGGCGAATGCCAGCAGCTGTAACAATAGGAGGCTACTTGGGTGCCAGGCATGCTCAACCTGACGGCTTCATCTTCCTTTTTCTTTATCAACCACAAGTGCAGTAAGGGACAGACCAATATGCACTGGCCAAGTAGAAAACCTATATGCATAAGGAGATTCGGGTGGATAGCCAGCTTCTTCACGAGCTATGTAAAGCTCTCACCTGGTCCAACCCGTATTTGGACACTATGTAAATCAAACACCACCTCCTCAACAAGTCTATAAAACCTTGTGCAGTTCACCAGAAAACCAGAAAACACAGTCTTTATTCAGAATCGGCCGAATACATTCAATGCATTCAGGAGATTGGGAGACATTGTTTAAATTTTCCCCAAAACCCAGAAGAACTCAAAAGTACTCATTGTCTTGGCCTTATTGGTATTTGACTATGAATACAATAGATCCCACAGAAGCAAGTCTAGTAGAGTGGCCTTGGCAAAAGGCTAGGATTTAGGAGCAGGTTTAGGCAACTCAAACCTTCTCGGCTTCCATTTTCTCATCTGTACTTTCATAATTCTGATTTTTAAGAGCACCTTTGTTGAAAGTAAAGGTTCAGTGAAACAGCACAGATGAAGTCCTTCCTATTTGGTCTGGCAGGTAGTAGTTGCTCAACACGTCTTGTCTATTAATGACGACCACAATGATCATAGTGGACTAATAATGAATTGATAAAATATGATTATGTAAGTTCAAATGAGTTTTGATCTCGCCCCCTCCTCTGTTTCAGAGGCTGTATGGTTTTTATGTTCTACATTGTATGGCTTAACGTTGGCAGGTGGGGGATTTTGATAGACACATGATAAAATCAGAAGCCCCAAGACTTGTATTTTCATCACAGAAATGTATTACTTCCTTGAGTTGTGACCTGGAGAGAGTTACTTTGTCTAAGTTAACCTTACTTGTAAAAATAATCATAAATATACCTGCCCTTTCTCATCATCTCAGCCTCTCCGCAGTCAGTGTGAGGTACCATTGGTATAGTGTATATGAAGGGGTTTGCAAGCTCTGGAGTGCTATCTGTATGCTATTTTGCCTCTTCAATTGTGAGTGGTGTTTTCCCATTCTCCTTAAATGACCCAACACTACCCTCTTGGTAAAATAAATGCATTTGTGCATGAACATTTGGCAAATAATAAGAGCTGCATTTGCAAGAATTTTTCCCTTGAACAGCCAAGTGAGGCACTTGGCTGAAAAAATAGATTTTTTTGGTTCGCGTAAAATTTGAATTTCGGTATTTTACATGAGAGAGCATACTGAGTTGGTGTATATACTCCAAAAGAGAGTAGAATAAGGCATTGTATATTTTTTCTAACATACTATATTCCGAGCCATTTTCTTTTAACTTTGGGGCGCCTAGATATTATTTAGATTTTTTTCGATTCGCATAAAATTACAATTCTGCATTTTACATGAGAGAGCCTATTGAGTTGGTGTATATCCTGCAAAACAGAGTAGAAAAGGGCATTGTATATAGAATGCTTAGCGCCTGCTTTCAGCTTTGCTGCAAACTAAAACACTGACTGACTTTGGTTAACCCCCTAACCTCTTTGAGCCTCAGTTTTTTCATCTGAAAAAATCAATGATGGTTTGAATTTCTTCCGAATATGACATTCAGTTATCTCTCTCTCCATTGTGGAAGCACTGGGAGCTATTGTTCTCCTGTGTCTGGTGGCCGTTATGACTTCTGCATTATCAAGGGGCCCTCTCTAACCTAAATAACCCCCCAAAGAAATTAAGTTTGTAATCATTTCTGCCTGGTAAGCGAAATGACAAGAGAAAAGAGCTAGTTGTCAATAGCCCTGTGGATGGCGAATTAATGGGATCTGTGCAAACAGTTGCTTATAGAGCCATAATTTGCCTTTCGTTTTCCTTTGCAACTCAGAAAAAAAGTGAATAATTTTCAAAGAGCCGCTCATTGAACATATTTTTTAAAAACATGTCATTGGCAAAAGGGGCACTTGGTTGCTTGATTGCCATATATCTCTGAGTATGTGGAACAGTTATTTTTAGCTGGGGGTAACTAGCTGAGAAGAAAGCTGCAGCATCTTGGAGGCAGAAGAATCTTTGTATGTCTTATGTTGGCATGGAGAAAGCAAAGCGAAAGGGCAGAGTATAAAAGGTTGTTAACTAGATAAGGGGTCAGCTGCATTTCCTCTGGCTGCTCAGAGGTGAGTTCCTAAAGCAATGGAGACCACATTGTGGGTGGGAATGTGTTTGCAGGGTCTAATTAGTTTACTCAAGAAGAGCAAAAAAGAGAAAGGGCTAAAAATATATAGATTGTAAAATTCATGGCTTCATTTGCTCTTCTTTGCCTTTGAAACCTTTTTAAAACCTTATAGTAGAACAATTTGTAATCCTTGAAGCCTTTTTGCTACCACTCTTGTTAGCTTGTCTAAGGCCACCGTAACTTATCAGCTACTGGGGAAAGTTGTTTAAACTCTCTAAGCCTCCTTTTTTCCCACTGGTTCACTTAGGGGCACTAATTTCTAATGTTTCTGCCTGAGTTATTGTTTTTCAGATCCCATAATTGTTTGCATATGTGCTCTATAAGATGCATCACCTAGCACACATTGTGGGCAACCTCAGGTGTAGAAGTTAGGACATCTTTGTGCCTGGATTTGGCTGTTACTAACAAGATGGAACGGGGAGGAAGGGCAGAGTAGACTACTGTAGAATTTTTCTGTATTCTTTTGGTTTCTCCATAAAATGATACTGTTCTTATATTTAAAGATAACTATCTGCCTAGGCATATTGAAATTCTAAGGTTGACACCACTTTTCATTGATCCTAGGGCAGGGTTTCAGGATTTCTGGAGCAGCATCATCCTTTTACAGTATAGATTTCAGTCAGCAGGCTGGTCATGGCCTCCTCAGTGTGCAATCTTCTTACTGATGGTGGGCGTCAGTGGGCTGGACTCACAGTTTCCATCTCTTAGGCTGGGCAGGCCCATGGTGGCAATGGAAAAATTTCATGGGAACATACATCAGAAGTAATAAGAAATCCATCTTCTTAAAGCCTTCATAGGAGATTTCCTGAAGATTTATAAAAGGCACTTCATTGATCAAATGACTCTGATGTTTCCCCTCAGTGGAAGAAATTCAGGTCACCAGCCCACTTAAAATCATTGTGTTCTCCTTTTGCAGTAACCTCTGCTTATATAATTTCTTTATGGCATATTATATACTATTAACTTAATATCTTGATTAGTGGAGCTAGCAAACACTCAGTATCACTATAAACTGCAGCATCATAACTGACTTCCTTTAAAAATCATCTAATGTTTCTTTAAAATCACTGGTGCTTTTGTAAAGTAGTTCATATTTAGGAATATGAACATTTTATCATGCTGGACAATTATTTGAATTCATTTAAAACCTATAGCTTTCTATTTAATCTAGCTTTCACAAATATTTTATTTGCCCACTATAGAAAAATCGAGTTTAGAGATAAATGTAAAGTCACTCATAGCTCCATCCAAAAGTCAACAACTCTTAATATCATTATTTTTGTTCTTGTTCTCAGTATTTTTGCTGAATCTATGTTTCGTAGAGTTTCATCATATGTCAGATAAAACTGCATATATATGAGTTTTTAAACAATACATTTTTATTGTCATAAATGAAATACACATTTAATATGGTATGACTAGGACATATAGAGATATAACAAAGAAAATTAAAGTCATTTAAAATCTTACCAAATCTAATAACCATAAACCTTTCGATGTATTTTCTCAGAATACTTTTTCCTATGCCTTTTATATTTTCTTGATTATCAAGTACTTCAAGCATATAGAAAAGACAGAAACTAATATAAGCAGCAATGGAAAATTTTAAAATATGGGTATTTTTCTGCATGTGTTTCAGATTGTTTAGTTTTTGTTGTCCTTTGCCCTCCCCACGTGTCCCTTTATTTTCCTGGCAAAACAAAGCATTACAGATATAGTTGCAGCTTCCTATACTCCATTTTATTTTTCTAAAACTTATTGATATTGAAATGTCTACCTCTGGTCTACTTACTTTCCCTGCCGAATAATACTTTACCATATGGAAATACCACGATGTACAATTACATGCATAGTGCCATATACATTTGTTTACAGGTTTCTTGGGAAGAATCTCTCTTACTGTGTTCCCAGAAGAGGGATTGGTAAATTGTAGGGGAGGCTTGTCTTCATTTTTACTATGAATTTCCAATTGTTTAAAGTAGTTGTAACAATTGGTATTCCCACAGGAAATGTGGGGAAACTTGTTTTGTGTTTGGCTTCACTTGATATTCCTAGGCTTTTACTTTTTGTTTGTCAATCTTATGAATGTAAAATGGTATGTTTTAATTTATATTGTGCACAGACTTATTATTCAGGACACATGTAACCTTTCTCATGCACCACTGTCATGGATTTGTTTTCAATTTAACTCATTTATTAAGCAAGGAAAATTTTGAGGTTTCTCAAAGATGGCGATGAGAACTGCTGATGGATTTGCTGCATTAGATCCACCCTCTCCAGCTCTGGCCCTCTAGTGTCAGTATTTCTGCCTTCCATTTCTAGTGCTTCCTCTTTTCAGGTTCTGGGAACATTCTGGCTGTAGAAATCAGTTGCAGTAATTGGAAGAACTTTTACTAAAGTGACTTACTTGTCTTCTTACCTAGTAATTATGCAGACTGTAAAATATATTTATGAAAAATTCAAGTTATATACAAAACCAGACACTACCAAAGCATATACAAAGTTCATGATCCCTTTTATTTTTCTCTTCTTCCTCTTCCAATATATAACCACTTGTAGAGAGCCCCTACTATTTCCTTTGTATTTATGTTTATGTCCAAATGCAATAGATATTCTCTAACATATCTCCTTGGATCCATAAGAAGAAGGTGAATGTAATTTTTAAAAATGAATATAATATCTCTACATCAGCACAGTATTGCATTATACGGAAATAAGAGAAAGAATCTAACTCTTCCATGGACATTTAGTTGCTTGTAGTTTTCTATTATTTTAAACAGTGTTGTGGAAAACGTTCTTGTAAATGTCTTTGGACATCGATGTGAAAATTGTCTTAGGAGATATTTGTAGAAATGCTATTTACATGGTCTTTTTTGCCTACTTTATTCATTTTTATTTAGAACATTTTATAGAACTTTAGGAATTGGTGACTTCTAAGTAGGTGTAAAACACAGTACCGGGCCAGGCATGGTGGCTCACACCTGTAATCCCAGCACTTCAGGAGGCCGAGGCAGGTGGATCACGAGGTCAAGAGATCGAGACCATCCTGGTCAACATGGTGAAACCCCATCTCTACTAAAGATACAAAAAATTAGCTGGGCATGGTGGTGCGTTCCTGTAGTCCCAGCTACTTGGGAGGCTAAGGCACGAGAATTGCCTGAACCCAGAAGGCGGAGCTTGCAGTGAGCCGAGATCACGCCATTGCACTTCAGCCTGGGTGGCATGAGCAAAACTCCATCTCAAAAACAAAACAAACAAACAAAAAAAAACACAGTACCTGGATTCTCTGAGCTTTATGTTCTGTTTGAAGCAGGGGAAGTGACAGTAACTACCTGTTAGGGTGATTTTGAGGATTAAATGAGATACTGTGTACAAAGTTTATAGCATGGGTTTTGGATCACAGCAGAGAGTAAAAAGTTCAGTTTTGCCTCCTCTTAGTCGGTCCCGAACCCAAATATACTTTTAAATATTCTTTCAGCACAGATTTTAAAGTTTGATAGAAATAGAATTATATTGTGATCACTCCATATGTAAGGTTTCTTTTAGTCAAGAAAATGTTTTTGATATTTAGCCATGTTGTTGCACATGTCAATAGTTCTTTCCTTTTTTATCCTCCTATCTCAGGTCTTAGAAAAGGAATACTGCAAAAAAAATGAAACAATATTTCCACTTGTATTCGGTTTTGGTCTACAGTTGACATTGTTCTCAAGTATCACTAACAGGTTCCCATGGAGAGAAAAATTTATTTTCTGTCCACAACATAACAGGAATTATAACAGATGCAGAAGGCCTACTAGCCCTGTGTGAAAATCATCATGTTGACTATATTTCTCAAAAGTTAAACTCACGTGTATGGGCAGCTGTCTGTCTTTGTTTCCTCACTATCAATCCCACCACTTTTATTTTTTCATTTGGGGAAAAATAATAATGACTGTAAGAACAATGAAAAATAATAAAAGGACAGTAAAAAGGTTGAATGCACTGACTGTGGCAGGGAGCAATCAGAAATGGTTTGTTATTTCCCTTCACTTTATCAAAGTTGCTACGTGGACTCATTCTTACCCACCTGTTGGGTAGAATCTTTGATATTTTCTATTTCACTGAGCAATTTAAGATATTAAGAAATTCTGTCTAGTTCAAAACAGGAGCAGAAAACCAAGCACCACACTTTCTCACTCATAATTGGGAGTCGAACAGTGAGAACACATGGACACAGGGAGAAAACAACACACATTGGGGCCAGTTGGGGGTCAGAGGAGGGTGAGACGGGGAGACCATTAGGACAAATAGCTAGTGCATGTGAAGCTTAAAACCTAGATGAACGGTTGATAGGTGCAGCAAAGCACCATGGTACACATATACCTATATAATAAACCTACACATTCTGCACCTGTATCCTGGAACTTAAGAAAAATCCTGTTTAGTTTAATTTCCAAACTCAAAAATCTCATTCAGCTGAAAACTTAACCCTTTTTTTACATATTTTAACACATAAAATAATCAACAATGAAAACAGGTAGAGGTTGAGCATCTCTGATCCATAAACCCCAAAATCCAAAATATTCCAAGATCTGAAATTCATCCACATCGATGGCTGAGGTAGCGATATGTGTGCTTTCTGATGGTTCAATGTATACAAACTTTGATTCGTGCACAAAATTGCTAAAAATATGTAAAATTTTATTTGCGTTATGTGTATGAGGTGTACGCAAACATAGGTGAATTTTGTGTTTAGACTTCAGTTATATCTTTAAGAGATCTCTTTATGTATATGTAAATGTTCCAAAATATGAAAAAAGTTTAAAATCCAAAACACTTCTAGTCCCAAGGAATTCAGATAAGGAATATTCAACCACTACATCTAATAAGTCATAGATACTTTAAAATGAAATTTTAAAAGTATTTAAAAAGTCCAAAAGACATCAGGAGAAAAGGGACAGGACAAAAAGTGGGGAAGGGGATGCAAACGAAAACAAACAAAATAATGAAACAAACCATTAAATTGTAAGCTTGAATCCAATTACATCATTCGACCACTAATAAATCTGTATTTAATAACGTTAAATGTTATTGAATCATACCACATACTCCAATTAAAGTGCAGAGATTGCCAGAATTGATTTAAAAAACCCACAAGACCCAGTGCTGTATATGAAATACACACTTTGAATAGAAAAAAAGAAGGCAAATATACGTAGGTCTAAATAAGTACATTTGAATTTTTTTAAGACAGTGTCCTACTCTATCCCCTAGGCTGGAGTACAGTGGTGCAATCTCTGCTCACTGTAAACTCCGCCTCCTGGGTTCGAGCAATTCTCCTGCCTCAGCCTTTTGAGTAGCCGGGAATACAGAAACCTGCCACCACGCCTAGCTAAATGTTGGGGTATTTTTAATAAAGCTGGGGTTTCACTGCATCGGATAGGCTTGTCCTAAACTTTTGACCTCAAGTGATCTACCTGCCTCAGCCTCCCAAAGTGCTGGGATTGCAGGTGTGAGCCACTGTACCTGACCCTAAATGAGTACATTTAAAATGATATACTATGCAAACAGTCAGCAATGGAAGTGTGAAGAAGCTATATTAATACCAAATAAAATGTGCTTAAGTCAAAACAGTATTTCCAAAGATAAAGAGGGATAGTTCATGATTACAGAAGAGTCATTTCATCAAAAAAATGGATTAAAAATAATTTGTGCATCAATTTGCACAAAACAAAATTGAACTAAAGGAATAAACAAACAATCCACAATTTTGATTGGTGATTTTAATACCCATCTCCCAAGCAGTTGATAGATAAACTAGACAAAATCTTAGTCAAGATGCAGATGACCTGAACAACACTCTCCACCATCTTAAACAAACCAATGGAAGACGACACCCAATAACCACAGATTACTGTATGTTTCAAGTACATGTAGTGTTCACTAGGATAGGTCACATGCTAGGTCGTAAAACAAGACTGAATAGATTAAATCAAATTGAATTCATGCAGTGTATGTTACCTGACCACAATAGGATTAAAACAGAAATTAACAATAAGAGAACTAGGAAAGCTCCAAGTACTTGGAGATTAAATATAATACACAAGCCCAAGAAGAAAGCAAAAGGTAGAATATAAAATATTTTATTCTAAATGATAATCAAAACACAACATGCCAACACTTATGAATTACAGCTATGGGAGTTCCCAGAGGGAAGTATAGCCGTACATGCTTATACTGCAATAGAAGAAAAAGAGAAAGGTCTAAAATCAATGACGTAAATGTTCACCTAAAGAAGATTGAAAACACACACACAGAGCAAAGAAAACTCCAAGGAAGTAGTAAGAAGGAAACAATAAAGGTAAAAGTGCAGAGATAAACCAAATTGAAGACAGACAAAATAATAGAGAAAACTAACAAAGCAAAGAAGCTGGTTGTTTTAAAATATCAACATTAATAAACCTTAAGCTACTCTGATCATGAAAAAAAGAGAGGAAACACAAATGGTCAGTATCAATATCAGAAGTGAAAGCGAAGTGAAACTATCACTACAGATCCTGCAGACGTGAAAAGGATAATAAGAGACTATCATAAACAACGTCATGGTGACAAATTCTGCAACTTAGATGAAATGAACAAAGTATCTGAAAAATACAACAAAAACTAACACAAATTTTGCAGAAAATGTGTCCGGGAAAATTAAAAGATACATTAAACAAAAGAATATGCAAGCCACAGCCTGACAGAAAATGGTCATAAATCTATTTTCAGTAAAGAGCCTGATTTCCAGAATATAGAAAGCAGTTTTATAACCTGAAAATAAGGCTGGGCACAGTGGCTCACACCTGTAGTGCCAGTACTTTGGGAGGCCGAGGAGGATGAATGGCTTAAGGCCAGGAGTTTGAGACTAGTCTGGGCAACATGGTGAGACCCTGATACCTAGTATAAGTACAAAAAATTAGCCTTGTATGTTGGCTAATATCAATACAAAAAGTTAGCCTGGTATCAGCTAATTGGGAGACTGAGGTGGGAGGATCGCTTGAGCCCAGGAAGCAGAGGCTGTAGTGAGCCAAGATTGCACCATTGCCTTCCAGCCTGGATGACAGAACAACTAAAAGAAAAAAAGAGAACAATTACTGTTTAGAAGGGGAAAAAATTTGGGGAGCCACTTTGCAAAGATAATATACAAGTGGGACAAAATGGTTAACATCAAGGAAATGCAGATTAAAACCACAGTGAGATACTACTACACACCCCACAAAATAACTAGGTTGGGAAAGACTAAACACCAAATGTTGGCAAGAATACAGCACAACTATAACTATTGCTAATGGGACTATAAAACAGTACAACTACTTTGTCAAATTTCTGGAATTTTCTTACAGAACGAATATACATCTCATCTATAATAAATGTCCGAGTTAGGAATCTACCCCAATTAGTGAAAATACATGTTAATAAAAATACTTATAGAAGACCACAATAGCTTTACTCATAATAATCAAAAGTTGAAAATGTTTCTGGTGACCACAAATAGAGGATCAGGTAGCGAACTACGTTATTTCATAGCATGAAATACTACTCAGCAATAAAAATGAAAGAGATACTGATATGTGTAACCTGACTGATAAATATAAAAATTATTTTGTGGACTGAAGGGAGCCTTATATATAGGGTTATCACAACATGATTCAAGTTACGTGGAATTTCTAAAGTTGGCAAACTTAGTCTACGATGAAAAAAATCCAAGGGTACAGAGCTGGAGACTGAGACAAGTCATGAGGAAAATTTCTGGGATTGTATTAGTCCGTTTTTTCACTGCTGATAAAGACATACCTGATACTGGGTACTTTATTCAAAAAAGGTTTAAGGGACTCACAGTTGCACCTGGCTGGGGAGGCCTCATCATCACGGCAGAAAGTCAAAGGGACATCTTACATGGTGGCAGACAAGAGAGAAATGAGAAACAAGCAAAAGGGCTTTCCTCTTATAGAAGCATCAGCTCTTGTGAGACTTATTCACTATCACAAGAACAGTATGGGGGAAACTGTCACCATGATTAAATTCTCTCCCACCAGGTCCCTCCCACAACACGTGGGAATTCTGGGAGCTACAATTCAAGAAGAGATTTGGGTGAGGACACAGCCAAACCATATCAGGGATTATAGTAATGTTCTTTATTTGATAGAGTTTTGGGTTACACATATGTATACTTTTGTCAAAATTCAGTAAATACATACTTAAAATTTTTGCATTTCATCATTTGTAAACTTTACACCAAAAGGAAAAAGAAAGGTACCAAATAGTAGTTAATGCACGTTGAGTTACTGATGTCTGCCATTTACTTTAAAATGCCTAAAAACTATAATGGATTACTGGATGGATAGAAAGATGGATCTATGGATGGACATGAGATAAAACAAGACTCCAAGTTGGTGAAGATACAGTTAAAGTGTTCACTGTAAAGTTTTTTCAACTTTGTTGTACGTTCATAAATGTTCATGATAAAATATCAACGAAAACAATTTTCATCCCTCCTCCTCTGTGACAGCCTCAGCCTGAGAAACCCACAGTGGGAAGGGAAAGGAGGGCAGTGTATTTGGTTATGACCACTCACCCTCACTTCTTAGCAGTGCTTTCTGGCTCTTCTAGGGTTGGATAGGGGCAGGGAGAAAGGAGAGACAGAGGAACAGATAGGGCTTTATTGAATAGTTCAGCTGTATTATGGTGTCACATTTTAGGAGCAGTCATGCAGTTTTGGGCCCTTTCTCATGCGTTCCTGAGAAATTCTCCTGGTAGGGATCTCTGACAGCAGTTCACTACCTTAGGTAATACAGTTTCTAGGAAGCCACTAAGAGCCCTCCTACCACCTGCCTCTGGGGGTCCTGGGCAGCCTCTTCCTTACCCCTGGCAGGAAGCTTTTTAGGGCAGCGTCCTCCTTAAAATCAATGGTTTTCTCGATTATGGAATTCCTATTTGGCCCATATAAAACATGCAAACACCTTTGTTTGGCTTAACTTGAAGTACGGGCCACTCCCAGCTCCAGTCTTTATCGCTTCTATCTGCCCCATTATTTCAACTTGGCCACAGCCTTTTGCCTTTGGATTGTATTCAGATGGGATAGCAGTTCCCGTGTTCTCCAGCCTTCAGGGACGTGAGCTAATCAGTTTGAATTGTTAATTAGAAGTTCCTGTTCATGCAGCTCGTTAGCTTTAAAATGAAGCAGCAGCATTTTCCCATCCATGAGAATTGGGTGAGGAGGGAGTTCATACAACACACAACCCTTTCAAAAGTCTTCAGTGTAATTAAAAAAAAATGCCCAGTGTGGTGGCTCACATCTGTAATCCCAGTACTTTGGGCAGCTCAGGTAGGCAGATCATAAGGTCAGGCTTTGGAGACTACCCTGGCAAATATGGGGAGACATTCATTCCCAAAGCAAAATTTTGGAATTGTAATTCCAAAAGCAAAAATCCAACCACAAAAGATAAAGTCTTAATCAGTAGAGCTTTACAGAAGGAAGTAATGTAGGTAGTAAGGGCACTTTCGGAAATGTCTGGAATGAGAGGAGTCGATGTATCACCTGTTTGAAATTGTACTCGCTTGGTAGCAAAATTTTCCTTGTGTTCACTTAAAATAATAGTCTTGTTGTTTTAAAACCAACGCACAGTCAGAGGGTGACTTGGATGTTTATTTTTTATTCTCTTTGCCTTCTTGTTTTAAGAATGGATTTTTCCTAAATTCTAATTATTATTGTAACTTACATAAGTGCAGCCGATTTTGCTTTTAAGGATAAAACTACATTTAAGTAGCTTTGTCTGGATTATCAAAACCAGGCCCTGAAGAAGTGAGTTCCTAAAGGGTAGGAACTTTGCTTATGTCTATATCTCAGTTGTGTTAAACAGAATAACTGGCGCAAATCAGCAAATGATGCACTGAGGAATCATAGAACAAAAGACTTTATGAAGAACTAAGTTTCAGATTCAGGGTGACGCTAAGGAGCTAGTGTACCAGAGGATGGTATGCCTTCTGCAATCACAAAAGCAGCATTCAGTCTGATCTGGGCTCTAAGAAGTGCTCCTTGAGACCTGAAATTTTATCCTAACACTGCCACTAACAGGTTAAGTCAGAAAGAGTTCACTTCCCAGAGCTTTCGATTTCTGGTTTCCAAATCAGCACAATGAGAAACTGAAAAGAAGGAAAGAGGAAAAAAAGAGAGGGTCAGAGATCCCTCCTGCTTGTACAATGCCATGATTTGGACACAGGGTTTGGGCAACCATGGCCCATCCACCAATTCCTGCCTGTCGTCTCTTGTCAGACAGCTCATGAGCCACGAATGTGAAAGAATTCAAAAAAGTAACAATATTTTGGGACATGTCAACAATTATATAAAATGCAATTTTCAGTTCTCATAAAAATACTTTGGAACTCAGCCCCACTCCTTTATTACCCATTTCTATGGCTGCTTTCACACCACAACCACAGAGATCAGTAGCTGTGACAGAGACCATATGGGCTGCCAAGCCTAAAATATTTACTGCCTAGACCTTTCCAGAAAAAAAAAAAAAATTGCTGATCTTTTACACAGACAATCAAGCAAGCGATCACCTCAGAACATTAAAATCTGTGTCTAGGACAAATGGGGCCTATATAAACTAGGGAATAATCTTCCCCACTACTTATGCAAGAACATTCACCCTTGAGAGAGCAGGCTACATGGCTTGGCAGCACTAATGCCACCAGTCCAGGCTTCCCCTCACCTGTGCCCTACACGTGACCAGCATTTCTAGGCATCCGTGGAGCAGCGGGGTAAATTCTCATGGCTGGCCCCACACCTTCCCTTCCTCCTGCTTCCTCACATTCTATTTTCTGAGTGGTTGTCAAAGGAACGCTGAATTTTGCTGTCACTTTTTCAGGCCCCAATTCCACTTATGACAGTCTTGGTACCAGGAAGCATTCCAAGCTCCTATCTCATCACCACAACCGCCTGCTTCTCACTTAGTCCAGACGAGCTTGCCACAGTGCACTTGCTTTTTAATCGCTCTCTCTCTTCTTGCCTTCACCTCCTCTCCCTCCCTGTCTCCCTGGCTCTTTCTGTCACACGGGTGTGTGCACATACACAAGTTCCGATTAGATAAAAGAAGAAACACTTTTTAAGTTTCTTTCTAGGCCTAATAGAAAATTCTTTTTTTTTTTTTTTTACAAAAACAGAGCTGTTTTTTTCATTGCAAAAAATAATAAAATAGATTTATGAGATACAGAGGCGTGCAGAAAAGTATTTTAGAAGTGGAGTCAGAACTCTACTGTGGAAAGGGGGCTTTCTTTGTGCCCCTCGCACTCATGGACACCATCTCTAATGCACCGTTCACGCCTAGACCCACGCCTCAGCCTTTCCGGGGGTCGTTCAGAGCCACCTACCAGGCAGGCACTACCACGCCGGCCTCTCCGGAGCACAGAGTTCTGCTCCGTCTACATCCCAGCCTGTGCACCCGAGGGGACCCAACAGCTGAGTCCCAGCCCCACTGCGGCAGAGGGCAGGGACCAGCACGCACACCCTCAAGTCTACATGAAGACCCTCCCCGAGACTGTCGCCAGCACCGACCCCTGGATCACCCCGGCCCTGGGCGACGGATGGGGGTCTGGGGCGCATGCCCCAGAGGCATGGAGGCAGAGAGGAGGCCAGCGGAAGTTAGAGGTCACTGGGACAGGCTTGTCTTCCCCTCCCTTCCAGCAGTGGCGGGCCCCAGTCCCCAACCCTCTCCCAGGCCCCCGGTCTGGTGGCACCATGGCCACAAAGGGCAGCGAGGGTGCGTGCCCGACGCCTCGGTGCCTCGTGGTACCTGAACCCACTTGGTCGAGTGGCAGCTGCACCGCATCGCCGAGGGGCCGCAGCAGGGTGGAGTCCGTGGTACTGGCGGTGCCGGAGGGCGATGGAAAGTCTTAGACTAGGGACTGCCCTCCACCTTGCGCCCAGTGCCGCCCGCGCTCATTGCGAGTGACCGCTCCCTCGCCTCCAACTTCCAGCAACTCCCAACGCTGGTTCTCCACGTTGTGCACGCAGGCGCCGACAGCTGCCCACAGCACAATCCCGGCGTGGAACCCTGACGCGGCAGGCAATCAGAGAGCGCCGGCTGCACAGCGCCCCTCCCCCGTGCTGAGGGGCGGGGCAAAGGGAGGAGGCTCACGGGAAGGTTGTAGCCTGAGGGCGCCTCTTGGGCAGAGTGGGATGCCTTTCTGGGGTGAAACTTTAGAAGGGTGTCGCCCCTTCGCCCCTCCCTTTTTCCTCCCTGGAATGTCATGGCCATCCACCTCTCTCTAGGAGGGACAGCACGCAACCTAGGGGTGGGCAGTGGCCCCCCAAAAAAACAGCAAAGTGAGGGATGTCCAAAGCATTGCTGGGGACATTGGGGACCAAGCTTGGGCCTGGGAGGAGGGGAACGGTGAACCAAACCTAGCTGAAAAGCCCTTTTGTCTTCAAAACTGCTGTGTAAAAGCCCAAAGTGGAAAACAATCCCGTGGTCTGACCCTTTCAGTCCCCCTCCAGCTGCACCTCAGCCATCCAGGCGGAGCCAGGTGTTCCTGGGTTGGATGCCTGTGGTTGCGGGGAGATGGACTCACCTTTGTGGTGTTAAAATTTAGTTCCTTGGTAGCCACCCGCTCTTATTGAACGTCCTGCCTTCCTCCTCAAAGAGGTGGTTTCTAAGCATCCCTTCACCCCCTGAGCTCAGTCACCCTCAGACTTTTGAATTCTGCATGTCCGCATACCTTCTGGGTGTTGAGGGAGGGTTATATATATGTGTAATTCATTTGCCCCAAACTTCATAAAAGTAATCCATTTGGGCTCTTTGAAAATGCAACATCAACTTTTGTTCAGCAGACGTTTAGAAGAGGAATGCCACAGGAGGGTTCCTAATTCCCCTTGGGAGCTCAAGACTTAAGGGTTTGGCAGTTTGTGATTTGGGTAAAAATACTGTTTACTGGGAGTTAAACTACATGTTTTAATACTTTTGGTAGAATAGCTCAATAATAAAATGGATTTTATTACATTCAGGACTGAATAAAGACTGTTAGAAAAAATATACAATGCCTTATTCTACTTAGTTTTGGATTATATACACCAACTCAGTATGCTCGCTCAGGGAAAATACCGAAATTTTAATTTTATGCGAATCGAAAAAAATCTAAATATTATCTAGGCACCCCAATGTTAAAAGCAAAATTGCTGTGAATATAATCTGTCAGAAAAAATATACAATGCCCTTTTGTACTCCGTTTTGGAGTATATACACCAATTCAATATGCTCTCTCATGTAACTACCAAAATTCTAAATTTATGCGAATCGAAAAAAAATCTAAATATTATCTAGGCACCCCAATGTTAAAAGGAAAATTGCTCTGAATATAATCTGTCATAAAAAATATACAATGCCCTTTTCTACTGTGTTTTGCAGTATATACACCAACTAAATATGCCCTCTCATGTAAAATACCGAAATTCTAATTTTACGCGAATCGAAAAAAATCTAAATAATATCTAGGCGTCCCACAGCTAAAAGAAAATGGCTCTGAATATAGTCTGTTAGTTAAAATATACAATACCTTATTCTACTCTGTTTTGGAGTATATACAGCAACTCCGTATGCTCTCTCATATAAAATACAGAAATTCTAATTTTACGCGAATCGAAAAAAATCTAAATAATATCTAGGCGTCCCACAGCTAAAAGAAAATGGCTCTGAATATAGTCTGTTAGTTAAAATATACAATACCTTATTCTACTCTGTTTTGGAGTATATACAGCAACTCCGTATGCTCTCTCATATAAAATACAGAAATTCTAATTTTACCCGAATCGAAATAATCTAAATACGATCTAAGCAACCCAATATTAAAAACAAAATTGCTCAGAATCAAATCTGTCAGAAAAAATATACAATGCCCTATTCTACTCTGTGTTGGAGTATATACACCACCTCCATATGCTCTCTCATGTAAAATACAGAAATTCTATATTTAAGCGAATAGAAAAAAATCTACATTTTATCTAGGCACCTTAATGTTAATAGCAAAATTGCTCTGAATATAATCTGTCAGAATAAATATACAATGCCTTACTCTACTCTGTTTTGGAGTATATACACCAACTCAGTATGCTCTCTCATGTAAAATACCGAAATTCTAATTTTAGGTGAATCAAAAAAAACCTAAATATTATCCAGGCACCCAAATGGTAAAAGCAAAATTGCTCTGAATATACACTGACAGAAAAAATATACAATGCCTTCTTCTACTCTGTTGTGGAGTATATACACCAACTCAGTATGCTCTCTCATGTAAACTACCGAAATTCTAATTTTACGTGAATCGAAAAAAATCTAAATATTATTTAGGCACCATAATGCTAAAAGCAAAATTGCTCTGAAAATACACTGTCAGAAAAAATATACAATGCCCTTTTCTACTCTGTTTCGGTGTATATACACCAACTCAATATGCTCTCTCATGTGAAATACCGAAATTCTAAATATACATGAATCGAAAAAATCTAAATATTATCTAGGCACCCCAAAGTTAAAAGAAAATGGCTCTCAATATAGTCCGTTAGAAAAAATATACAATGCCTTATTCTACTCTGTTTTGGAGTATATACACCAACTCATTGTGCTCTCTCAAGTAAAATACCGAAATTCTAATTTTACGTGAATCGAAAAAAAATTTAAATATTATCTAGGCACCCGAATGTTAAAAGCAAAATTGCTCTGAATATAATCTGTCAGAAAAAATATACAATGCCCTTTTCTACTCTGTTTTGTAGTATATACACCAACTCAATATGCTCTCTCATGTAAAATTCCGAAATTATAATTTGGCGCGAATCGAAAAAAATCTAAATAATATCTAGGTGCTCAAAGTTTAAAGAAAATGGCTCTGAATATAGTCTGTTAGAAAAAACATACAACGCCTTATTCTACTCTGTTTTGGAGTATATACACCAACTCCCTATGTTCTCTCATGTAAAATACAGAAATTCTAATTTTACCCGAATCGAAAAAATCTAAATATGATCTAGGCACCCCAATGTTAAAAACAAAATTGCTCTGAATATAATCTGTAAAAAAAAATATACAATGCCTTATTTTACTCTGTTTTGGAGTATATACACCAACTCCATATTCTCTCTCATGTAAAATACGGAAATTCTATATTTAACTGAATCGAAAAAAATCTAAATATTATCTAGGCACCCCAATGTTAAAAGAAAAATTGCGCTGAATATAATCTGTCAGGGAAAATATACAATGACCTATTCTACTCTGTTTTGGAGTATATACAACTACATATGCTCTCTTATGTAAAATACCGAAATTCTAATTTTACGCGAATCGAAAAAAATCTAAATAATATCTAGGCACCCCAAAGTTAAAAGAAAATGGCTCTGAATATAGTCTGTTAGACAAAATTTACAATGCCTTATTCTACTTTGTTTTGGGGTATATACACCAACACACTTTGCTCTCTCATGTAAAATACAAAAATTCTACATTTACCCGAATCGAAAAAATCTAAATATTATCTAGGCACCCCAATGTTAAAAACAAAATTGCTCTGAATATAATCTGTCTGAAAAAATATACAATGCCTTATTCTACTCTGTTTTGCAGAATATACACCAACTCAATATGCTCTCTCACCTAAAAAACCGAAATTCTAATTTTACGCGAATCGAAAAAAATCTAAATAATATCTAGGCGCCCCAAAGTTAAAAGAAACTGGCTCTGAATATAATCTGTTAGGGAAAATATACAATGCCTTATTCTACTCTGTTTTGCAGTATATACACCAATTCAATATGCTCTCTCACCTAAAAAACCGAAATTCAAATTTTAGGCGAATCGAAAAAAATCTAAATAATAGCTAGGCACCCCAAAGTTAAAAGAAACTGGCTCTGAATATAGTCTGTTAGAGAAAATATACAATGCCTTATTCTACTCTGTTTGGGAGTATATACACCAACTCAGTATGCTCTCTCATGTAAAATACAGAAATTCTAATTTTACCAGAATCTAATAAAGCTAAAGGTTTTCTAGGCACCAAAATGTTAAAAACAAAATTGCTCTGAATATAATCTGTCAGAAAAAATATACAATGCCCTATTATACTCTGTTTTGGAATATACACACCAACTCCATATGCTCTCTCATGTAAAATACAGAAATTCTATATTTAAGGGAATCGAAAAAAATCTAAATATTATCTAGGCACCCCAAAGTTAATAGAAAATGGCTCTCAATATAGTCTGTTAGAAAAAATATACAATGCCTTATTCTACTCTGTTTTGCAGTATATACACCAACTCAGTATGCTCTCTCATGTAAAATACAGAAATTATAATTTTACACGAATCGAAAAAATCTAAATATAATCTACGCACTTCAATGTTAAAAACAAAATTGCTCTGAATATAGTCTATCAGAAAAAATATACAATGCCATATTCTACTGTGTTTTGGAGTATATACACCAACTCCATATGCTCTCTCATGTAAAATACCGAAATTCGAATTTTACGCGAATCGCAAAAAATCTAAATAATATCTAGGCACCCGAAAGCTAAAAGAAAATGTCTCTGAAATTAGTCTGTTAGAAAAAATATACAATGCCCTATTCTACTCTCTTGGAGTATATACACCAACTCAGTATGCTCTCTCACGTAAAATATCGTATTTCTAATTTTACGTGCATCAAAAATAATCTAAATTTTTTAGGCACCCCAATGTTAAAAGCTAAATTACTCTGAATATAATTTGTCAGAAAAAATATACAATGCCGTTTTCTACTCTGTTTTGGAGTATATACACCAACTAAATATGCTCTCTCATGTAAAATACCGAAATTCTAATTTTACGCAAATCGGAAAAAATCTAAATAATATCTAGGCGCCCCAAAGTTAAAAGAAAATGGCTCTGCATATAGTCTGTTAGAAAAGATATACAATGCCTTATTCTACTCTGTTTGGGAGTATATACACCAACTCCATAAGCTCTCTCATGTAAAATACAGAAATTCTATATTTAAGCGATTCAAAGAAAATATAAGTATTATCTAGGCACCCCAATGTTAAAGAAAAATTTCTCTGAATATAAACTGTCAGAAAAAATATACAGTGCTCTACTCTACTTTGTATTGGAGTATATACACCAACTCAATATGCTCTCTCATATAAAATACAAAAATTCTATATTTAAGCGAATAGAAAAAAATCTAAATATTATCCAGGCACCCCAATGTTAAAAACAAAATTGCTCTGAATATAATCTGTCAGATAAAATATACAATGCCCTTTTCTACTCTTTTTTAAAGTATATACACCAACTCAATATGCCCTCGCATGAAAAATACCGAAATTCTAATTTTACCCGAATCGAAAAAATCTAAATATTTTCAAGGCAACCCAATGTTAAAAGCAATATTGCTCTGAATATAATCTGACAGAAAAAATATAAAATGCCCTTTTCTACTCTCTTTTGTAGTATATACACCACCTCAATATGCTCTCTCAGGTAAAATACAGAAATTCGAAATTTACATGAATCGAAAAAAATCTAAATAATATCTAGGTGCCTTAAAGTTAAAAGAAAATGGCTCTGAATATAGTCTGTTAAAAAATATACACAATGCCTGATTCTACTCTGTTTTGGAGTTTATACACCAACTCAGTATGCTCTCACATGTAAAATACAAAAATTCTAATTTTAAGCAAATCGAAAAAATCTAAATATTATCTAGGCACCCCAATGTTAAAAAAAAACTTGCTCTGAATATAATCTGTCAGAAAAAATATACAATGCCCTATTCTACTCTGTTTTGGAGTACATACACCAACTCCATATGCTCTATCATGTAAAATACAGAAATTCTATATTTAAGCGAATCGAAAAAATCTAAATATTATCTAGGCACCCAAAGGATAAAACCAAAATTGCTCAGAATATAATCTGTCAGAAATAATATATAATGCCCTATTCTACTCTGTTTTGGAGTATACACACCAACTCAATATGCTCTCTCATGTAAAATACAGAAATTCTATATTTAAGCGAATCGAAACAAATCTAAATATTATCTAGGCATTCAAATGTTAAAAACAAAATTGCTCTGAATATAATCTGTCAGAAAAAATATACAATGCCCTATTCTATTCTGTCTTGGTGTATATACACCAACTCAGTATGCTCTCTCATTTAAAATAGAAAAATTCTAAATTTACGTGAATCTAAAATAATCTAAATATTATTTAGGCACCCGAAAGTAAAAAGAAAAATTGCTCTGAACATAATCTGTCTAAAAAAATATACAATGCCCTTTTCCACTCTGTTTTGGAGTATATGCAGCAACTCAATATGCGCTCTTATGTAAAATACCGAAATTCTAATTTTACGCGAATTGAAAAAATACAAATAATATCTATGCACCCCAAAGTTAAAAGAAAATGGCTCTGAATATAGTCTGTTAGAAATAATATACAATGCTTTATTCTACTCTGTTTTGGAGTACACACACCAACTCCATATGCTCTATCATGTAAAATACAGAAATTATATATTTAAGAGACTCGAAAAGAATCTAAATATTATCTAGGCACCCCTATGGTAAAAACAAAATTGCTCTGAATATATTCTGTCAGAAAAAATATACAATGCCCTTTTCTACTCTGTTTTGGAGTATATACACCAACTCCATATGCACTATCATGTAAAATACCGAAATTCTAATTTTACAGGAATCGAAAAAAATCTAAATAATATCCAGGCGCCCCAAAGTTAAAAGAAAATGGCTCTGAATATATTCTCTTAGAAAAAATATACACTACCTTATTCTACTCTGCTTTGGAGTATATACACCAACTCAGTATGCCCTCTCATGTAAAATACAGAAATTCTAATTTTATGCAAATCGAAAAAAATCTAAATAATATCTAGGCGCCCCAAATTTAAGAGAAAATGGCTCTAAATATAGTCTGTTAGAGAAAATATACAATGCCTTATTCTACTCTGTTTTGGAGTATATACACAAACTCAGTATGCTGTTTCATGTAAAATACCGAAATTTTAATTTTACTCGAATCGACAAAATCTAAATATTATCTAGGCATCCAAATGTTAGAAACAAAATTGCTCTGAATATAATCTCTCATAAAAAATATACAATGCCCTATTCTACTCTGTTTTGAAGTATATACACCAACTCCATATGCTCTCTCATGTAAAATACAGAAATCCTATATTTAAGCGAATCGAAAAAAATCTAAATATTATCTAGGCACCCCAATGTTAAAAACAAAATTGCTCTGAAAATAATCTATCAGAAAAAATATACAATGCCTTATTCTCCTTTGTTTTGAAGTATATACACCAACTCAATAGGCTCTCTCATGAAAAATGCAGGAATTATGATTTTAAGTGAATCGAAATAAATCTAAATAATATCTAGGCACCCCAAAGTTACAAGAAAATGGCTCTGAATATAGTCTGTTAGAAAAAATATACAATGCCTTATTCTACTTCGTTTTGGAGTATATACACCAACTCAGTATGCTTTCTCATGTAAAATACCAAAATTCTAATTTTACTCATATCGACAAAATCTAAATATTATCTCGGCACCCCAATGTTAAAAACTAAATTTCTCTGAATATAATCTGTCAGAAAAAAATATACAATGCCCTATTCTACTCTGTTTTGGAGTAAATACACCAACTCCATTTGCTCTATCATGTAAAATACCGAAATTCTAATTTTACATGAATCGAAAAAACTCTAAATAATATCTAGGTGCCCCAAAGTTAAAAGAAAATGGCTCTGAATATATTCTGTTAGAAAAAATATACAATACATTATTCTACTCTGTTTTGGAGTATATACACCAACTCAGTATGCTCTCTCATGTAAAATACAGAAATTCTAATTTTACGTGAACCGAAATAAATCTTAATAATATCTAGGCGCCCCAAAGTTAAAAGAAAATGGCTCTGAATATATTTTGTTAGAAAAAATATACAATGCCGTATTCTACTTCGTTTTGGAGTATCTACACCAATTCAGTATGCTCTCTCATTTAAAATACCAAAATTCTAATTTTACCTGAATCGACAAAATCTAAATATTATCTAGGCACCTTAATGTTAAAAACAAAATTGCTCTGAATATAATCTGTCAGAGAAAATATACAATGCCCTATTCTACTCTGGTTTGGAGTATAGACACCAACTCCATATGCTCTCACATGTAAAATACAAAAATTATATATTTAAGCAAATCGAAAAAACTCTACATATAAACTAGGCACCCCAATGTTAAAAGCAAAATTGCTCTGAATATAATCTCTCAGAAAAAATATACAATGCCTTATTGTACTCTGTTTTTAAGTATATACACCAACTCAGTATGCTCTCTCATATAAAATACCAAAATTCTAATTTTACCCGTATCCACAAAATCTAAATATTATCTAGGCACCCCAATGTTAAAAACAAAATTGCTCTGAATAAAATCTGTCAGAAAAAATATACAATGCCCTATTCTACTCTGTTTTGGAGTATATACACCAACTCCATATGCTCTATCATGTAAAATACCGAAATTCTAATTTTACACGAATCGAAAAAAATTTAAATAATATCCAGGTGCCGCAAAGTTAAAAGAAAATGGCTCTGAATATATTCTGTTAGAAAAAATATACAATACCTTATTCTACTCTGCTTTGGAGTATATACACCAACTCAGTATGCTCTCTCATGTAAGATACCGAAATTCTAATTTTACGCAAATCGAAAAAAATCTAAATAATATCTAGGCGCCCCAAATTTAAGAGAAAATGGCTCTGAATATAGTCTGTTAGAAAAAATATACAATGCCTTATTCTACTCTGTTTTGGAGTATATACACCAACTCAGTATGCTGTTTCATGTAAAATACCGAAATTTTAATTTTACCCGAATCGACATAATCTAAATATTATCTAGGCACCCAAATGTTAAAACCAAAATTGCTCTGAATATAATCTCTAAGAAAAAATATACAATGCCCTATTGTACTCTGTTTTGAAGTATATACACCAACTCCATATGCTCTCTCATGTAAAATACAGAAATCCTATATTTAAGCGAATCGAAAAAAATCTAAATATTACCTAGGCACCCCAATGTTAAAAACAAAATTGCTCTGAATATAATCTATCAGAAAAAATATACAATGCCTTATTCTACTCTGTTTTGAAGTATATACACCAACTCAATAAGCTCTCTCATGTAAAATGCAGAAATTCTAAGTGAATCGAAATAAATCTAAATAATATCTAGGCGCCCCAAAGTTAAAAGAAAATGGCTCTGAATATAGTCTGTTAGAAAAAATATACAATGCCTTATTCTACTTCGTTTTGGAGTATATACACCAGCTCAGTATGCTTTCTCATGTAAAATACCAAAATTCTAATTCTACCCGTATCGACAAAATCTAAATATTATCTAGGCACCCCAATGTTAAAAACTAAATTTCTCTGAATATAATCTGTCAGAAAAAATATACAATGCCCTATTCTACTTTGTTTTGGAGTATATACACCAACTGAATATGCTCTCTCATGTGAAATACCGAAATTCTAATTTTACGTGAATCAAAAAAAATCTAAATATTATCTAGGCACCCCAAATTTAAGCGAAAATGGCTCTGAATATAGTCTGTTAGAAAAAATATACAATGCCTTATTCTACTCTGTTTTGGAGTATATACACCAACTCAGTATGCTCTATCATGTAAAATACAGAAATTCTAATTTTACCCGAATCGAAAAAATCTAAATATAATCTAGGCACCCCAATGTTTAAAACAAAATTGCTCTGAATATAATCTGTCAGAAAAAATATTCAATTCCCTTTTCTACTCTGTTTTGGAGTGTAGACACCAACTCCATATTCTCCCTCATGTAAAATCCAGAAATTCTATATTTAAGCGAATCGAAAAATATCTGAAGATAATCTAGGCCCCCCAATGTTTAAAGCAATATTGCTCTGAATACAATCTGTCAGAATAAATATACAATGCCTTATTCTACTCTGTTTTGTTGTATATACACCAACTCAGTATGCTCTCTCATGTAAAATACAGAAATTCTATATTTAAGCGAATCGAAGAAAAGCTAAATATTATCCAGGCACCCCAATGTTAAAACAGAATTTCTCTGAATATAATCTGTCAGAAGAAATATACAATGCCCTTTTCTACTCTTTTTTGGATTATATACACCACTCAATATGATCTCTCATGTAAAATGCAAAATTTCTAATTTTACGCGAATTGAAATAAATCTAAGTAATATCGAGGCACCCCAAAGTTACAAGAAAATGGCTCTGAATATAGTCTGTTACAAAAAATATACAATGCCTTATTATACTCGGTTTTGGAGTATATACACCAACTCAGTATACTCTCTCATGTAAAATACTGAAATTCTAATTTTACGCGAATTGAAAAAAATCTAAATAATATCTAGGCACCGCAAATTTAAAAGAAAATGGCTCAGAATATAGTCTGTTAGACAAAATATACAATGCCTTATTCTACTATGTTTTGGAGTATACACACCAACTCAGTATGCTCTCTCATGTAAAATACCGAAATTCTAATTTTACCCGAATCGACAAAATCTAAATATTATCTAGGCACCCCAATGTTAAAAACAAAATTGCTCTGAATATAATCTGTCAGAAAATATATTCAATGCCCTTTTCTACTCTTTTTTGGGGTATATACACCAACTCAGTATGCTCTCTCATGTAAAATACAAAACTCTAACGTGAATCGAAAAAAATCTAAATATTATTTAGGCACCCGAATGGTAAAAGCAAAATTAATCTGAATATAAACTGTCAGAAAAAATATACAATGCCCTTTTCTAGTCTGTTTTAGGGTATATACACCAACTCCATATGCTCTCTTATGTAAAATACAGAAATTCTATATTTAAGCGAATCGAAAAAAAACTAAATATTATCTAGGCACCCCAATGTTAAAAGCAAAATTGCTCTGAATATAATCTGTCAAAAAAAATATACAATGCCTTATTTTACCCTGTTTTAGAGTATATACACCAACTCATTGTGCTCTCTCATGTAAAATACTAAAATTCTAATTCTACATGAATTGAAAAAAATCTAAATATTATCAAGGCACACGAATGTTAAAAGCAAAATTGCTCTGAATATAATCTGTTCAGAAAAAATATACAATTCCCTTTTCTACTCTGTTTTGGATTATATACACCAACTAAATATGCTCTCTCACGTATAAAAATGATATTCTAATTTTACGCGAATCGAAAAAAATCTAAATAATATCTAGGCGCCCCAAAGTTAAAAGGAAGTGGCTCTGAATATAGAGTGTTAGAGAAAATATACAATGCCTTATTCTACTCTGTTTTGGAGTATATACACCAACTCAGTATGCTCTCGCATGTAAAATACAGAAATTCGAATTTTACCCGAATCTAATAAATCTAAATGTTTTCTAGGCACCCCAATGTTAAAAACAAAATTGCTCTGAATATAATCTGTTAGAAAAAATATACAATGCCCTATTCTACATTGTTTTTGAGTATATACAGCAACTCTATATGCTCTCTCATGTAAAATAAAGAAATTCTATATTGAAGCTAATTGAAAAAAATATAAATATAATCTAGGCTCCCCAATATTAAAAGCAAAATTGCTCTGAATATAATCTGTCAGAAAAAATATACAATGCCTTATTCTACTCTGTTTTGGAGTACATACACCAACTCAGTATGCTCTCTCATGTAAAATACAGAAAGTCTATATTTAAGCGAATCGAAAAAAATCTAAATATTATCCAGGCACCCCAATGTTAAAAACAAAATTGCTCTGAATATAATCTGTCAGAAGAAATATACAATGTCCTTTTCTACTCTGTTTTGGATTATACACCAACTCAATAGGCTCTCTCAAGTAAAATGCAGAAATTCTAATTTTACGTGAATCGAAAAAAATCTAAATAATACCTAGGCGCCCCAAAGGTAAAAGAAAATGGCTCGAAATATAGTATGTTAGAAAAAATATACAATGCCTTATTCTACTCCTTTTTTTAGTATATACACCAACTCAGTATGCTCTCTCATGTAAAATACTGAAATTCTAAATTTACGCGGACCGAAAAAAATCTAAATAATATCTAGGCTCGCCAAAGTTAATGGACAATGGCTCTGAATATAGTCTGTTAGAAAAAATATACAAAGCCTTATTCTACTCTGCTTTGGAGTATATACATTAACTCAGTATGCTCTCTCATCTAAAATACCAAAATTCTAATTTTACACAAATCGACAAAATCTAAGTATTATCTAGGCACCCCAATGTTAAAAACAAAATTGCTCTGAATATAATCTGTCAGAAAAAATATACAATGCCCTATTCTACTCTGTTTTGTAGTATAGACACCAACTCCATATGCTCTCTCAGGTAAAATACAGAAATTCTATATTGAAGCGAATCGAAAAAAATCTACATATAAATTAGGCAACCCAATGTTAAAAACAAAATTGCTCTGAATATAATCTGTCAGAAAAAATATTCAATGCCCTTTTCTACTTTGTTTTGGAGTATATACACCAACTCCATATGCTCTCTCATGTAAAATACAGAAATTCTATATTAAAGCGAATCGAAAAATATCTAAATATAACCTAGGCACCCCAATGTTAAAAGAAAAATTGCTCTGAATATAGTCTGTCTAAAAAAATATACAATTCCATTTTCTACTCTGTTTTGGATTATATACACCAACTCAATATGCTCTCTCATGTAAAATACCGAAATTCTAATTTTACGGAAATCGAAAAAAATCTACATAATATCTAGGCGCCCCAAAGTTAAAAGAAAATTGCTCTAAATATAGTCTGTTATAAAAAATATAAAATGCCTTATTCTACTCTGTTTTGGAGTATATACACCAACTCAGTATGCTCTCTCATGTAAAATACATAAATTCTAATTTTACCCGAATCAAAAAATTCTAAATATTATCTAGGCAAACCAATGTTAAAAACAACATTTCTCTGAATATAATTTGTCAGAAAAATATAAAATGCTTTATTCTACTCTGTTTTGTAGTATATACACCAACTCCATATGCTCTCTCCATGTAAAACACAGAAATTCTATATTTAAGAGAATCGACAAAAATCTAAATATGATCTAGACACCCCAATGTTAAAAGCAAAATGGCTCTGAATATAATCTGTCAGAAAAAATATACAATGCCTTATTCTACCCTGTTTTGGAGTATATACGCAAACTCAGTGTGCTCTCTCATGTAAAATACCGAAATTTTAATTTTACCAGAATCGACAAAACCTAAATATTATCTAGGCACCCTAATGTTAAAAACAAAATTGCTCTGAATATAATCTCTCAGAAAAAATATACAATGCCCTATTCTACTCTGTTTTGAAGTATATACACCAACTCCATATGCTCTCTCATGTAAAATACAGAAATTCTATATTGAAGCGAATCGAAAAAAATCTAAATATTATCTAGGCACCCCAATATTAAAAACAAAATTTCTCTGAATATAATCTATCAGAAAAAATATACAATGCCTTATTCTCCTCTGTTTTGAAGTATATACACCAACTCAATAGGCTCTCTTATGTAAAATGCAGAAATTCTGATTTTAAGTGAATCGAAATAAATCTAAATAATATCTAGGTGCCCCAAAGCTAAAGGAAAATGGCTCTGAATATAGTCTGTTAGGAAAAATATACAATGCCTTATTCTACTTCGCTTTGGAGTATATACACCAACCCAGTATGCTCTCTCATGTAAAACACCAAAATTCTAATTTTACCCGTATCGACAAAATCTAAATATTATCTAGGCTCCCCAATGTTAAAAGCAGAATTGCTCTGAATATTATCTCTCAGAAAAAATATACAATGCCTTATTCTACTCTGTATCGAAGTATATACACCAACTCAGTATGCTCTCTCATGTAACATACCAAAATTCTAATTTTACCAATATCGACAAAATCTAAATATTATCTAGGCACCCCAATGTAAAAACAAAATTGCTCTGAATATAATCTGTCAGAAAAAATATACAATGCCCTATTCTACTCTGTTTTGGAGTATATAGACCAACTCCATATGCTCTATCATGTAAAATACCAAAATTCTAATTTTACACGAATCGAAAATATCTAAATAATATCCAGGCGCCCCAAAGTTAAAAGAAAATGGCTCTGAATATATTCTGTTAGAAAAAATATACAATACCTTATTCTACTCTTCTTTGGAGTATATACACCAACTCAGTATGCTATCTCATGTAAAATACCGAAATTCTAATTTTACGTGAATTGATAAATACCTAAATATTATTTAGGCACCTGAGTGGTAAAAGCAAAATTGCTCTGAATATAAACTGTCAGAAACAATATACAATTCCTTATTCTACTCTGTTTTGGAGTATATACACCAACTCAGTATGCTCTATCATGAAAATACAGAAATTCTAATTTTACCTGAATCAAAAAAATCTAAATATAATCTAGGCACCCCAATGTTTAAAACAAAATTGCTCTGAATATAATCTGTCAGAAAATATATTGAATTCCCTTTTCTACTCAGTTTTGGAGTATATACACCAACTCAATATTCTCTCTCATGTAAAACACAGAAATTCTATATTTAAGCGAATCAAAAAATATCTAAAGATAATCTAGGCCCCCAATGTTAAAAGCAAAATTGCTCTGAATATAATCTGTCAGAATAAATATACAAAGCCTTATTATACTCTGTTTTAAAGTATATACACCAACTCAGTATGCTCTCTCATGTAAAATACAGAAATTCTATATTTAAGCGAAATGAGAAAAATCTAAATATAATCTAGGCACCCCAAGTTAAAAGAAAATGGCTCTGAATATAGTCTGTTAGAAAAAATATACAATGCCTTATTCTACTCTGTTTTGGAGTATATACACCAACTCAGTATGCTCTCTCCTGTAAAATACAGAAATTCTAATTTTATCCGAATCGAAAATATTTAAATAATATCTAGGCACCCCGATGTTAAAAACAAAATTGCTCTGAATATAACCTGTCAGAAAAAATATTCAATGCCCATTTCTACTCTGTTTTGGAGTATATACACCAACCCCATATTCTCTCTCATGTAAAATACAGAAATTCTGTATTTAAGCGAATCGAAATATATCTAAATATAATCTAGGCAGCCCAATGTTAAAATCAAAATTGCTCTGAATATATTCTGTCAGACAAAAGATACAATGCCTTAATCTAATCTGTTTTGAAGTATATACACCAACTCAGTTTGCTCTGTCACGTAAAACACCGAAATTCTAAATTTACGTGAATCGAAAAAAATCTAAATATTATCTAGGCACCGGAATGTTAAAAGCAAAATTGCTCTTAATATAATCTGTTCAGAAAAAATATACAATGCTCTTTTCTACTCTGTTTTGGATTATATACACCAACTCAATATGCTCTCTCTTGTAAAAAACCGAAATTCTTTTACCCAAATCAAAAGAAATCTAAATAATATCTAGGCGCCCCAAAGTTAAAAGAAACTGGCTCTGAATATAGTCTGTTAAAGAAAATATACAATGCTTATTCTACTCTGTTTTGGAGTATATGAACTAACTCCATATGCTCTCTCACGTAAAAAACTGAAATTCTAATTTTACGCGAATCGAAAAGAATCTAAATAATATCCAGGCGCCCCAAAGTTAAAATAAACTGGCTCTGAATGTATTCTGTTAGAGAAAATATACAATGCCTCATTGTACTCTGTTTTGGAGTATATACACCAACACAGTATGCTCTCTCATGTAAAATACCGAAATTATAATTTTACCAGAAGCGACAAAATCTAAATCTTATCTAGGCACCCCAACATTAAAAACAAAATTGCTCTGAATATAATCTGTCTGAAAAAATATACAATGCCTTATTCTACTCTGTTTTGGAGTATATACACCAAATCAGTATGCTCTCTCATGTAAAATACCGAAATTCTAACGTGAATCGAAAAAAATCTAAATATTGTTTAGGCAACCGAATGGTAAAAGCAAAACTGCTCTGAATATAAACTGTCAGAAAAAATATACAATGCCCTTTTCTACTCTGTTTTGGAGTATATACACCAACTCAATATGCTCTCTCATGTGAAATACCGAAATTCTAATTTTACGTCAATCGAAAAAAATCTAAATATTATCTAGGCACCCCAAAGTTAAAAAAAAATGGCTCTGAATATAGTCTGTTAGAAAAAATATACAATTCCTTATTCTACACTGTTTTGTAGTATATACACCAACTCAGTATGCTCTCTCATGTAAAACACAGAAATTCTAATTTTACTTGAATCGTAAAAATCTAAATATAATATAGCCACCCCAATGTTAAAACAAAATTGCTATAGATATAATCTGTCAGAAAAAATATTCAATGCCCTTTTCTACTCTGTTTTGGAGTATATACACCAACTCCATATTCTCTCTCATATAAAATACAGAAATTCTATATTTAAGCGAATTGAAATATATCTAAAGATAATCTAGGCACCCCAATGTTAAAAGCAAAATTGCTCTGAATATAATCTGTCATAAAAAATATACAATGCCTTATTCTACTCTGTTTTGGAGTATATACACCAACTCAGTATGCTCTCTCATGTAAAATACCGAAATTATAATTTTACGCGAATTGAAGAAAATATAAATAATATCTAGTCACCCCAAAGTTAAAAGAAAATGGCTCAGAATATAGTCTGTTAGACAAAAAATACAATGCCTTATTCTACCCTGTTTTGGAGTATATATGCCAACTCAGTGTGCTCTCTCATGTAAAATACCGAAATTCTAAATTTACGTAAATCGAAAAAAATCTAAATACTATCTAGGCACCCGAATGTTAAAAGCAAAATTGCTCTGTATATAATCTGTCAGAATAAATATACAATGCCCTATTCTACTCTGTTTTGAAGTATATACACCAACTCCATATGCTCTATCATGTAAAATACAGAAATTCTATATTTAAGGGAACCGACAAAAACCTAAATATTATCTAGGCACCCAAATGTTAAAAGAAAAATTGGTCTAAATATAATCTGTCAGAAAAAATATACAATGCCTTATTCTACCCTGTTTTAGAGTATATACGTCAACTCAGTGTGCTCTCTCATGTAAAATACCGAAATTCTAAATTTACGTGAATCGAAAAAAATCTAAATATTATCTAGGCACCCGAATGTTAAAAGCAAAATTGCTCTGAATGTAATCTGTTCAGAAAAAATATACAATGCCCTTTTCTACTCTGTTTTGGATTATATACACCAACTCAATATGCTCTCTCTTGTAAAAAACCGAAATTCTACTTTTACCCGAATCAAAAGAAATCTAAATAATATCTAGGAGCCCCAAATTAAAAAAAAACTGGCTCTGAATATAGTCTTTTAGAGAAAATATACAATGCCTTATTCTACTCTTTTTTGGAGTATATACACCAACTCCATATGCTCTCTCACGTAAAAAACTGAAATTCTAATTTTACGCGAATCGAAAAAAATCTAAATAATATCTAGACGCCTTAAAGTTTAAAGAAATTGGCTCTGAATGTACTCTGTTAGAGAAAATATGCAATGCCTTATTCTACTCTGTTTTGGAGTATATACACCAACTCAGTATGCTCTCTCACGTAAAATACTGAAATTCTAATTTTACCCTAAATGACCAAATCTAAATTTAATCTAGGCACACCAATATTAAAAACAAAATTGCTCTGAATATTATCTGTCAGAAAAAATATAAGATGCCCTATTCTACTCTGTTTTGGAGTGTATACACCAACTCCGTATGCTCTCTGATGTAAAATACAGAAATTCTATATTTAAGCGAATCGAAAAAAATCTACATATAATCTAGGCACCCTAATGTTAAAAACAAAATTGCTCTGAATATAATCTGTCAGAAATAATATACAATGCCTTATTCTACTCTGTTTTGGAGTATATACACCAACTCAGTATGCTCTGTCATGTAAAATAGAGAAATTCTATATTTAAGCGAATCGAAAAAATTCTAAATATTATCCAGGCACCAATGTTAAAAGCAGAATTGCTCTGAAAATAATCTGTCAGAAGAAATATACAATGCTCTTTTCTACTCTGTTTTGGATTATACACCAACTCAATAGGCTCTCTCAAGTAAAATGCAGAAATTCTAATTTTACGTGAATCGAAAAAAACCTAAATAATATCTAGATGCCCCAAAGGTAAAAGAAAGTGGCTCGAAATATAGTTTATTAGAAAAAATATACAATGCCTTATTCTACTCTTTTTTTTAGTATATACACCAACTCAGTATGCTCTCTCATGTAAAATACTGATATTCTAACTTTACGCGACCGAAAAAAATCTAAATAATATCTAGGCTCGACAAAGTTAATGGACAATGGCTCTGAATATAGTCTGTTAGAAAAAATATACAAAGCCTTATTCTACTCTGCTTTGGAGTATATACATTAACTCAGTATGCTCTCTCATCTAAAATACCAAAATTCTAATTTTACACAAATCGACAAAATCTAAGTATTATCTAGGCACCCCAATGTTAAAAACAAAATTGCTCTGAATATAATCTGTCAGAAAAAATATACAATGCCCTATTCTACTCTGTTTTGTAGTATAGACACCAACTCCATATGCTCTCTCAGATAAAATACAGAAATTCTATATTGAAGCGAATCGAAAAAAATCTACATATAAATTAGGCAACCCAATGTTAAAAACAAAATTGCTCTGAATATAATCTGTCAGAAAAAATATTCAATGCCCTTTTCTACTTTGTTTTGGAGTATATACAGCAACTCCATATGCTCTCTCGTGTAAAATACAGAAATTCTATATTATAGCGAATCGAAAAATATCTAAATATAACCTAGGCACCCCAATGTTAAAAGAAAAATTGCTCTGAATATAGTCTGTCTAAAAAAATATACAATTCCATTTTCTACTCTGTTTTGGATTATATACACCAACTCAATATGCTCTCTCATGTAAAATACCGAAATTCTAATTTTACGGAAATCTAAAAAAATCTACATAATATCTAGGTGCCCCAAAGTTAAAAGAAAATTGCTCTGAATATAGTCTGTTATAAAAAATATAAAATGCCTTATTCTACTCTGTTTTGGAGTATATACACCAACTCAGTATGCTCTCTCATGTAAAATACATAAATTCTAATTTTACCCAAATCAAAAAATTCTAAATATTATCTAGGCAAACCAATGTTAAAAACAACATTTCTCTGAATATAATTTGTCAGAAAAAATATAAAATGCTTTATTCTACTCTGTTTTGTAGTATATACACCAACTCCATATGCTCTCTCCTTGTAAAACACAGAAATTCTATATTTAAGAGAATCGACAAAAATCTAAATATGATCTAGACACCCCAATGTTAAAAGAAAAATGGCTCTGAATATAATCTGTCACAAAAAATATACAATGCCTTATTCTACCCTGTTTTGGAGTATATATGCCAACTCAGTGTGCTCTCTCATGTAAAATACCGAAATTCTAAATTTACGTGAATCGAAAAAAATCTAAATATTATCTAGGCACCCGAATGTTAAAAGCAAACTTGCTCTGAATATAATCTGTTCAGAAAAAATATACAATGCCCTTTTCTACTCGGTTTTAAATTATATACACCAACTCAATATGTTCTCTGTTGTAAAAAACCGAAATTCTACTTTTACATAAATCAAAAGAAATCTAAATAATATCTAGGAGTTCCAAATTTAAAAGAAACTGGCTCTGAATATAGTCTGTCAGAGAAAACATACAATGCCCTTTTTTACTCTGTTCTGGAGTATATACACCAACTCAACATTCTCTCTCATGTAAAATACGGAAATTATAATTTAGGTGAATCAAAAAAAATCTAAATAATATCTAGGCGCCCCAAAGTTAAAAGAAAATGGCTCTGAATATAATCTGTTAAAAAAATACACAATGCCTTATTCTACTCTGCTTTGGAGTATATAAACCAACTCAGGATTCTCTCTCATTTATAATACCGAAATTCTAATTTTACCACAATCAAAAATAATCTAAATATTATCTAGGCACCCCAGTGTTAAAAAAAATTTGCACTAAATATAATTTGTCAGCAAAATATACAATGCCCTATTCTACTCTGTTTTGGAGTATATACACCAACTCCATATGCTCTCTCATGTAAAATACAGAAATTCAATATTAAAGCGAATTGAAAAAAATCTAAAAATTATCTAGGCACCTCAATGTTAAAAGCAAAATTTCTCTTAATATAATCTGTCAGAAAAAATATACAATGCCCTTTTACATTCCGTTTTGTAGTATATACACCAACTCAATATGCTCTCTCTTATAAAATACCGAAATTCTAATTTTATGCGAATCGAAAAAAATCTAAATAATATCACGGCACCCCAAAGTTAAAAGAAAATGGTTCTAAATATAGTCTGTAAGAAAAAATATAGAATGCCTTATTCTTCTCTGTTTTGGGGTATATACAACAACACGGTATGCTCTCTCATGGAAAATACTGAAATTCTAATTTTACGTAAATCAAAAAAAATCTAAATATTATCTAGGCACACCAATGTTAAAAGAAAAATTGCTCTGAATATCATCTGTCAGAAAAAACATACAATGCCCTATTCTACATTGTTGTAAAGTATGTACACCAACTCCATATGCTCTATCATGTAAAATATAGAAATTCTAATTCTACCCGAATCGCAAAAATCTAAATATTATCTAGACACCCCAATGTTAAAAACAATATTGCTCTGAATATAATCTGTCAGAGAAAATATACAATGCCCTATTCTACTTTTTTTTGAAGTATATACACCAACTCAATATGCTCTCTCATGTAAAATACCGAAATTCTAATTTTAGGCAAAACAAAGAAAATCTAAATAATATCTAGGCGCCCCAAAGTTAAAAGAAAATGGCTCTGAATATAGTCTGTTATAAAAAATATAAAATGCCCTATTCTACTTTGTTTTTCAGTAGATACACCGACTCCACATGCTCTCTCATCTAAAATACAGAAATTCTATAATTAAGCGAATAGAAAAATATCTAAATATTATCTAGGCACCCCAATGTTAAAAGTAAAATTGCTCTGAATATAATCTGTCAGAAAAAATACCCAATGACATTTTCTACTCTGTTTTGTAGTATATACACCAACTCAATATGCTCTGATATGTAAAATACAGAAATTCTAATTTTATCCGAATCGAAATAATCTAAATATTATGTAGGCACGTCAATGTTAAAAACAAAATTGCTCTGAATATAATCTTTCAGAAAAAATATACAATGCCCTATTCTACTTTGTTTTGGAGTATATACACCAACTCATTCTGCTCTCTCATGTAAAATACAGAAATTCTAATTTTACCCGAATCGAAAAAATCAAAATATAATGAAGGCAACCCAGTGTTACAAACAAAATTGCTCTGAATATAATCTGTCAGAAAATATATTCAATTCCCTTTTCTACTCTGTTTTGGAGTATATACACCAACTCAGTATGCTCTCTCATGTAAAATACCAAAATTGTAATTTTACGTAAATTGAAAAAAATCTAAATATTATCTAGGCACTTCAATGTTAAAAACAAAATTGCTCTGAATATAATCTGTCAGAAAAAATATACAATGCCCTATTCTACTCTGTTTTGGAGTATATACAGCAACTCCATATGCTCTCTTATGTAAAATACTGAAATTCCAATTTTACGCGAATCGAAAAAAATCTAAATAATATCTAGGCACCCCAAAGTTCAACGAAAATGGCTCTGAATATAGTCTTTTAGAAAAAATATACAATGTTTAATTCTACACTGTTTTGGAGTATATAAACCAACTTCGTGTACTCTCTCATGTAAAATATAGAAATTCTAATTTTACCGGAATAGTTAAAATCTAAATATTACCTAGGCTCCTCAATGTTTAAAACAAAATTGCTCTGAATATAATCTGTCAGAAAAAATATACAATTCCCTATTCTACTCTGTTTTGGAGTATATACACCAACTCCATATGCTCTCTCATGTAAAATAGAGAAATTCTATATTTAAACAAATCGAAAAAAATCTAAATATTATCTAGGCACCCCAAGGTTAAAAGTAAATTTGCTCTGAATATAACCTCTCAGAAAAAATATACAATGCCCTATTCTACTCTGTTTTGGAGTATATACACCAACTCAGTATGCTCTCTCATGTAAAATACCGAAATTCTAATTTTACGCAAATCGAAAAAAATCTAAATAATATCTAGGCGCCCCAAAGTTAAAAGAAACTGGCTCTGAATATAGTCTGTTAGACAAAATATACAATGCCTTATTCTTCTCTGTTTTGGAGTAAATACACCAATTCACTATGCTCTCTCATGTAAAGTACAGAAATTAAAATTTTACCCAAATCGAAAAAATCTAAATATTATCTAGGCACCCCAATGTTAAAAACAAAATTGCTCTGAATATAATCTGTCATAAAAAATATACAATGTTTTTACTACTCTGTTTTGGAGTATATACACCAACTCTATATGCTCTTTCATGTAAAATATTGAAATTCAAATTTTTACACGAATTGAAAATAATCTAAATAATAACCAGGCGACCCAAAGTTAAAAGAAAATGGCTCTGAATATATTCTGTTAGAACAAATACAGAATGCCGAATTCTACTAAGTTTTGGAGTATATAAATCAACTCAGTATGCTCTCTCATGTAAAATACAGAAATTCTAATTTTACCTGAATCAAAAAAATCTAAATATTATCTAGGCACCCCAATGTTAAAAACAAAATTGCTCTGAATATAATCTGTCAGAAAAAATATACAATGCCCGATTCTTCTCTGTTTTGGACTATACACCAACTCCATATGCTCTCTCATGTAAAATACAGAAATTCTATATTCAAGAGACTCGAAAAAAATCTAAATATTATCTAGGCACCCCTATGTTAAAAACAAAATTGCTCTGAATATAATCTGTCAGAAAAAATATTCAATGCCTTTTTCTACTCTTTTTTGGAGTATATACACCAACTCAATATGCTCTTTCATGTAAAATACGGAAATTCCGGTTATTCACGAATCGAAAAAAATTTAATAATATCTAGGCGCCACAAAGTTAATAGAAAATGGCCCTTAATATAGACTGTTAGAAAAAATATACAATGAATTATATTACTCTATTTTGGGGTATAGATACCAACTCAGTATGCTCTCTCATGTAAAATAAAGAAATTATAATTTCCCGCGAATCGAAAAAAATCTAAATAATATCTAGGCACCCCAAAGATAAAGAAA
Source organism: Callithrix jacchus (assembly GCF_049354715.1). Taxonomy (NCBI): domain Eukaryota; kingdom Metazoa; phylum Chordata; class Mammalia; order Primates; family Cebidae; genus Callithrix; species Callithrix jacchus. The sequence goes on along the minus strand of NC_133511.1, from coordinate 133,344,659 downwards.
ATGGCTCTGAATATACTCTGTTAGAAAAAATATACAATGTCTTATTCTAGTTTGTTTTGGAATATATACACCAACTCAGTATGCTCTCTCATGTAAAATAGAGAAACTCTATATTTAAGCGAATCGAAAAAAATCTAAATATTATCTAGGCACCCCAATGTTAAAAGCAAAATTGCTCTAAATATTATCTGTCATAAAAAATGTACAATGCCCGTTTCTACTCTGTTTAGGAGTATATACACCAACTCAATATACTCTCACATGTAAAATACCGAAATTGTAATTTTACGTGAATTGAAAAAAATATAAATAATATCTAGGCGCCCCAAAGTTAAAACAAAATGGCTCTAAATATAGTTTGTTAGATGAAATATACAATGCCTTATTCTACTTTGTTTTGGAGTATATACAACTCAGTGTGCTCTGTCATGTAAAATAACGAAATTCTAATTTTACCCGAATCGAAAAAATATGAATATTATCTAGGCACCCCAATGTTAAAAACAAAATTGCTCTGAATATAATCTGTCAGAAAAAATATACAATGCCCTATTCTACTCTGTTTTGGATTATATACACCAACTCCATATGCTCTGTCATGTAAAATACAGACATTGTATATTTAAGAGATAAGAAAAAAATCTAAATATTATCTAGGCACCCCAATGTTAAAAACAAAATTTCTCTGAATATAATCTGTCAGAAAAAATATACAATGCCCTATTCTACTTTGTTTTGTAGTATATACACTAACTCAAAATGCTCTCTTATGTAAAATACAGTAATTCTATATTTAAGCAAATCGAAGAAAATCTAAATATTATCTTGGCACCACAATGTTAAAAGCAAAATTGGTCTTAATATAGTCTGTCAGAAAAAATATACAATGCCCTTTTCTACTCTGTTTTGCAGTATATACACCAACTTAATATGCTATCTCATGTAAAATACGGAAATTCTAATTATACGTGAATCGAAAAAAATCTAAATAATTTCTAGGCACACCAAAGTTAAAAGGAAATGGCTCTGAATATAGTCTGTTAGAAAATATATACAATGTTTTATTCTACACTGTTTTGGAGTATATACACCAACTTTGTGTACTCTCTCATGTAAAATATAGAAATTCTAATTTTACCGGAATAGTTTAAATCTAAATATTACCAAGGCACCTCAATGTTTAAAACAAAATTGCTCTTAATATAATCTGTCAGAAAAAATATACAATGCCTTATTCTACTCTCTTTTGGAGTATATACACGAACTCAATATGCTCTCTCATATAAAATACAGAAATTCTATATTTAAGCGAATCGAAAAAAATCTAAATATTATCTAGGCACCCCAATGTTAATAAAAAAATTGCTATGAATAGAATCTGTCAGAAAAAATATACAATGCCCTATTCTACTTTAATTTGGAGTATATACACTGACTCCATATGCTCTCTGATGTAAAATACAGAAATTCTATATTTAACCGAATCAAAATAAATCTAAATATTATCTAGGCACCGCAATGTTAAAAAAAAATTGCTCTGAATATAATCTGTCGGAAAAAATATACAATGCCCTTTCTACTCTCTTTTCGAGTATATACACCAACTCCATATGCTCTCTCACGTAAAATGCAGAAACTCTATATTTAAGCGAATCGAAAAAAATCTAAATATTATCTAGGCACCCCAATGTTAAAAGCAAAATTTCTCTAAATATAATGTGTCAGAAAAAATGTACAATGCCCTTTTCTATTCTGTTTAGGAGTACATACACCAACTCAATATGCTCTCACATGGAAAATACCAAAATTGTAATTTTATGTGAATCGAAAAAAATATAAATAATATCTAGGCTCCTCAAAGTTAAAACAAAATAGCTCTGAATATAGTCTGTTAGAAAAAATATACAATGCCTTATTCTACTTTGTTTTGGAGTATATACAACAACTCAGTGTGCTCTCTCATGTAAAATAACGAAATTCTAATTTCACCCGAATTGAAAAAATATGAATATTGTCTAGGCACCCCAATGTTAAAAACAAAATTGCTCTGAATATAATCTGTCAGAAAAAATATACAATGCCCTATTCTACTCTGTTTTGGATTATATACACCAACTCCATATGCACTCTCATGTAAAATAGAGAAATTATATTTTTAAGAGAATAGAAAAATATCTAAATATTATCTAGGCACCCCAATGTTAAGAACAAAAGAGCTCTAAATATAATCTGTCAGAAAAAATATACAATGCCCTATTCTACTCTGTTTTGGAGTATATACACCAACTTCATATGCTCTCTCATGTAAAATACAGAAATTCTACATTTAAGCGAATCGAAGAAAATCTAAATAATATCTTGGCACCACAATGTTAAAAACAAAATTGCTATGAATAGAATCTGTCAGAAAAAATATACAATACACTAATCTACTCTGTTTTGGAGCATACAAACCAACTCCATATGCTCTCTCATGTAAACTATAGAAATTCCATATTTAAGCGAATTGAAAAATATCTAAATATTATCTAGACACCCCAATGTTAAATGCAAAATTTCTCTAAATATAATCTGTCAGAAAAAATATACAATGCCCTATTCTACTCTGTTTTGGAGTATATATACCATCTCAGAATGCTCGCTCATGTAAAATACAGAAATTCTGTATTTAAGAGAATCGAAAAGAATTTAAATATTATCTAAGCACCCGAATGTTAAAAGCAAAATTTCACTGAGTATAATCTGTCAGAAAAAATATACAATGCCCTTTTCTACCCTGTTTTTAGTATATACACCAATTCAATCTGCTCTCTCACGTAAAATACAGAAATTCTAATGTTACCCAAATCGAAAAAATCAAAATATTATGTTGGCACCCCAATGATAAAAACAAAATTGCTCTGAATATAATCTGTCAGAAAATAAATAAAATGCCCTATTCTACTCTGTTTTGGGGAATATACACCAACTCTATATGCTCTCTCATGTAAAATACAGAAATTCCATATTTAAGCGAATCGAAAACAATCTAAATATTATCTAGGCACCACAATGTTAAAAGCAAAATTGCTCTGAATATAATCTGTCAGAAAAAATATACAATTCCCTTTTCTACTCTGTTTTTAGTATATACACCAACTCAATATGCTCTCTCCTGTAAAATACAGAAATTCTAATTTTAGCGAATTGAAAAAATGAAAATATTATGTAGGCACCCCAATGTTAAAAACAAAATTACTCTGAATATAATCTGTCAGAAAGAATATGCAATGCCCTTTTCTACCCTGTTTTTAGTATATACACCAATATCCTCTCTCATGTAAAATACAGAAATTCTAACGTTACCCAAATCGAAAATATCAAAATATTATGTAGGCACCCCAATGTTAAAAACAAAATTTCTCTGAATATAATCTGTCAGAAAATATATAAAATGCCCTATTCTACTCTGTTTTGGAGTATATACACCAACTCTATATGCTCTCTCATGTAAAATACAGAAATTCAATATTTAAGTGAATCGAAAACAATCTAAATATTATCTAGGCACCACAATATTAAAAGCAAAATTGCTCTGAATATAAGCTGTCAGAAAAAATATACAATTCCCTTTTCTACTCCGTTTTTAGTATATACACAAACTCAATATGCTCTCTCCTGTAAAATACAGAAATTATAATTTTACCCGAATCGAAAAAATGAAAATATTATGTAGGCACCTTAATGTTAAAAACAAAATTGCTCTGAATATAATTTGTCAGAGAAAATAAACAATGCCCTATTCTACTCTGTTTTGGAGTATATACACCAACTCAGTATGCTCTGTCATGTAAAATACAGAAATTCTAATTTTACGTGAATCGAAAAAAATCTAAATATTATCTAGGCACCCCAATGTTACAAGCAAAATTGCTCTAAATATAATCTGTCAGAAAAAATATACAATGCCCGATTCTACTGTGCTTTGGGGTGTATACCCAGACTACATATGCTCTCTCATGTAAAATACAGAAATTATATATTTAAGAAAATCGAAAAAAATCTAAATATTATCTAGGCACCCCAATGTTAAAAGCAAAATTGCTCTGAATATAATCTGTCAGAAAAAATATACAATGCCCTTTTCCACTCTGTTTTGTAGTATATACACCAACTGAATATGCTCTCTCAGGTAAAATACAGAAATTATAATTTTACCCGAATCGAAAAAATCTAAATATTATCTAGGCACTTCATTGTTAAAAACAAAATTGCTCTGATATAATCTGTCAGAAAATATATAAAATGCCCTATTCTACTCTGTTTTGGAGTATATACACCAACTCTATATGCTCTCTCATGTAAAATACAGAAATTCTATATTTAAGCGAATCGAAAAAAATCTAAATAATACCTAAGCGTCCCAAAATTAAAAGAAAATGGCTCTGAAAATAGTCTGTTATAAGAAATATACAATTCCTTATTCTACTCTGTTTTGGAGTATATACACAAACGCAGTATGCTCTCTCATGTAAAATACCAAAATTCAAATATTACGTCAATCGAAAATAATCTAAATATTATCTAGGCACCCCAATGTTAAAAAAAAAATTGCTCTGAATATAATCTGTCAGACAAAATATACAATGCCCTATTCTACTGTGTGTTGGAGTATATACAACAACTCCATAAGATCTCTCATGTAAAATACAGAAATTCTATATTTAAGCGAATCGAAAAAAATCTAAATATTATCTAGGCACCCCAATGTTAAAAGCAAAATTGCTCTGAATATTATCTGCCAGAAAAAATATACAATGCCCTCTTTCTACTCTTTCTTGGAGTATATACACCAACTCAATATGCTCTCTCATGTAAAATACTGAAATTCAAAGTTTATGCGAATCGAGAAAAATCTAAATAATGTATAAGCACCCCAAAGTTAAAAGAAAATGGCTCTGAATATAGTCTGTAAGAAAAAATATACAATGCCTTATTCTACTTTGTTTTGGAGTATATACACCAACTCAATGTGCTCTCTTATGTAAATACCGAAATTCTAATTTTACGTGAATCGAAAAAAATCTAAATATTATCTAGGCACACGAATGTTAAAACAAAAATTGCTCTCAATATAATCTCTAAGAAAAAAAAAAAAAACAATGCCCGTTTCTACTCTGTTTTGGAGTATATACACCGACTCAATATGCGCTCTCATGTAAAAGACCAAAATTCAAATTTTACGTGAATCGAAGAAAATCTAAATAATATCTAGGAGCCCAAAGTTAAAATAAAATGGCTCTAAATATAGTCTGTTAGAAAAAATATACAATGCCCTATTCTACTTTGTTTTGGAGCATATACACCAACTCAGTATGCTCTCTCATGTAAAATACCGAAATTCTAATTTTACGTGAATTGAAAAAAAACCGAAATATTATCTAGGCACCCCAATGTTAAAAACAAAATTGCTCTGAATATAATCTGTCAGAAAAAATATACAATGCCCTATTCTACTCCGTTTTGGAGTACATACACCAAATCCATATGCTCTCTCATGTTAAATACAAAAATTCTATATTTAAGCGAATCAAAAAAAATCTAAATACAATCTAGGCACCTCAATATAAAAAGTAAAATTGCTCTGAATATAATCTGTCCGAGAAAATATACAATGCCCTTTTCTACTCTGTTTTGGAGTATATACACCAACTCAATATGCTCTCTCATGTAAAATACAGAAATTCTAATTTTATTCGAATCAAAAAAATCTAAATATTATCTAGGCACACCAGTGTTAAAAACAAAATTGCTCTAAATATAATCTGTCAGAAAAATATACAATGCCCTATTCTACTTTGTTTTGGAGCATATACAATAACTCAGTATGCTCTCTCATGGAAAATACCGAAATTCTAATTTTACGTGAATGGAATAAAATCTGAATATTATCTAGGCACCCGAATGTTAAAAGCAAAATTGCTCTGAATATAATCTGTCAGAAAAAACATACAATGCCCTTTTCTACTATGTTTTGTATTATATACACTAACTCAGTATGCTCTCTCTTGTAAAATAGAGAAATTCTAATTTTACCCGAATCAAAAACATCTAAATATTATCTAGGCACCCCAATGTTAAAAGAAAAATGTCTCAGAATATAATCTGTAATAAAAAATATACAATGCACTCTTCTACTGTGTTTTGGAGTATATACACCAACTCAATATACTCTCTCCTGTAAAATACCGAAATTCAAATTTTACGTGAATAGAAAAAAATCTAAATAATATCTAGGCACCCCAAAGTTAAAAGAAAATGGCTCTGAATATAGTCTGTTAGAAAAAATATACAATGCCTTATTCTACTTTGTTTTGGAGTGTATACACCAACTCAATGTGCTCTCTTATGTAAATACCGAAATTCTAAATTTACGTGAATCGAAAAAAATCTAAATATTATCTAGGCAGACGAATGTTAAAACCAAAATTGCTCTCAATATAATCTGTCAGAAAATAATAACACTGCCCTTTTCTACTCTGTTTTGGAGTATATACACGAACTCAATATGCGCTCTCATGTTAAAGACCAAAATTCTAAATTTACGCGAATCGAAAAAAATCTAAATAATATCTAGGAGCCCAAAGTTAAAATAAAATGGCTCTAAATATAGTTTGTTAGAAAAAATATACAATGCCTAATTCTATTCTGTTTTGGAGTATATACACCAACTCAGTATGCTCTCTCATGTAAAATACTGAAATTCTAATTTTACGTGAATCGAAAGAAAACCTAAATATTATCTAGGCACCCCAATGTTAAAAACAAAATTGCTCTGAATATAATCTGTCAGAAAAAATATACAATGCCCTATTCTACTCCGTTTTGGAGTACATACATCAAATCCATATGCTCTCTCATGTTAAATACAAAAATTCTATATTTAAGCAAATCAAAAAAAATCTAAATACATTCTAGGCAACCCAATGTAAAAAGTAAAATTTCTCTGAATAAAATCTGTCTAAAAAAATATACAATGCCCTTTTCTACTCTGTTTTGGAGTATATACACCAACTCAATATGCTCACTCATGTAAAATACAGAAATTCTAATTTTATTCGAATTGAAAAAATCTAAATATTATCTAGGCACACCAATGTTAAAAACAAAATTGCTCTGAATATAATCTGTCAGAAAAAATATACAATGCCCTATTCTAGTTTATTTTAGAGCATAAACACCAACTCAGTAGGCTCTCTAATGGAAAATACAAAAATTCTAAATTTACGTGAATCGAAAACAATCTAAATATTATCTAGGCACCCAAATGTTAAAAGCAAAATTTCTCTGAATATAATCTGTCAGAAAAAAATATACAATGCCCTTTTCTACTGTTTTGTAGTATATACACCAACTCAGTATGCTCTCTCATGTAAAATAGAGAAATTCTAAATTTACCCGAATCGAAAAAATCTGAATATTATCTAGGCACCTCAATGTTAAACGCAAAATTTCTCTAAATATAATCTGTAAGAAAAAATATACAATGCACTTTTCTACTGTGTTTTGGAGTATATACACCAACTCAATATACTCTCTCATGTAAAATACAAAAATTCAAATTTTACGTGAATAGAAATAAATCTAAATAATACCTAGGCGCTTCAAAGATAAAAGAAAATGGCTCTGAATATAGTCTGTTAGAAAAAATATACAATGCCTTATTCTACTCTCTTTTGGAGTATATACTCCAACTCCATATGCTCTGTCATGTAAAATACCGAAATTCTAATTTTACGTGAATCGAAAAAAATCTAAATGTTATATAGGCACACCAATATTAAAAACAAAATTTCTCTGAATATAATCTGTTACAAAAAATATACAATGCCCTATTCTACTCTGTTTTGGAGTATATACTCGAACTCCATATGCTCTCTCATGTAAAATACAGAAATTCTATATTTAAGCGAATCGAAAAAACTCTAAATACTATCTAGGCACCCGAATGTTAAAAGAAAAATTACTCTGAATATAATCTTTCAGAAAAAATATACAATGCCCTTTTCTACTCTGTTTTGGAGTATATAAACCAACTCAATATGCTCACTCATGTAAAATACCGAAATTCTAACTTTACGCGAATCAAAAAAAATCTAAATAATATCTAGGCGCCCCAAAGTTAAAAGAAAATGGGTCTAAATATAGTCTGTTAGAAAAAATATTAAATGCCTTATTTTATTCTGTTTTGGAGTATATACACAAACTCAGCATGCTCTCTCATGTAAAATAAAAAAACTGTAATTTTACGTGAATCGAAAAAAATCTAAATATTATCTAGGCACCCAAATGTTAAAAACAAAATTGCTCTGAATATAATCTGTCAGAAATAATATACAATGCCCTATTCTACTCAGTTTTGCAGTATATACACCAACACAGTATGCTCTTTCATGTAAAATACAGAAATTCTATATTTACGTGAATCGAAGAAAATCTAAATATTATATAGACACCCCAATGTTAAAAACAAAATTGCCCTAAATATAATGTGTCAGAAAAAATATACAATGCCTTATTCTACTTTGTTTTGGAGTATACAGACAAACTTCATATGCACTCTCATGTAAAATACAGAAATTCTATATTTAAGCGAATCGAAAAAAATCTAAATATTATCTAGGCACCCCAATGTTAAAAGAAAAATTGCTATGAATATAATATGTCAGAAAATATATATAGTGCCTTATTCTACTCTGTTTTGTAGTATATACACCAACTAAATATGCTCTCTCAGGTAAAATACAAAAATTCTAATTTTACGTGAATCGAAAAAAATCTAAATAATATCTAGGCGCCCCAAAGTTAAAAGACACTGGCTCTGAATATAGTCTGTTAGAAAAAATATACAACGACATTTTCTACTCTGTTTTGCACTATATAAACCAACTCAATATGCTCTCTCATGTAAAATACCGAAATTCAAATTTTACTTGAATCGAAAAAAATCTAAATAATATCTAGGCGCCCCAAAGTTAAAAAAAAATGGCTCTGAATATAGTCCGTTAGAAAAAATATACAATGCCTTATTCTACTCTGTTTTGGAGTATATAGACCAACTCAGTATGCTCTCTCATGTAAAATACAGAAATTCTAATTTTACCCGAATCGAAAAAATCTAAATATTATCAAGGCACCCCAATGTTAAAAGCAAAATTGCTCTGAATGTAATCTGTCAGAAAAAATATACAATGCCCTATTCTACTCTGTTTTAAAGTATATAAACTAACTCAATATGCTCTCTCATGTAAAATACTGAAATTCTAATTTTACGTGAATTGAAAAAAATCTAAATATTATCTAGGCACCCCAATGTTAAAAGTAAAATTGTTCTGAATATAATCTGTCAGAAAAAATATACAATGCCCTTTTCTACTCTGTTTTGGAGTATATACACCAACTCAATATGCTCTCTCATGTAAAATACCGAAATTCTAATTCTACGCGAATCGGTAAAAAATCTTAATAATATCTAGGCGCTGCTAAGATAAAAGAAAATAGCTCTGAATATAGTCTGTTAGAAAACATATACAATGCCTTATTATTTTCTGTTTCGGAGTATTTACATGAACTCAGTATGCTCTCTCATGTAAAATACCGAAATTCTAATTTGACCCAATTCGAAAAAATCTAAATATTATCAAGGCACCCCAATGTTAAAAACAAAATTGCTCTGAATATAATCTGTCAGAAAAAATATAAAATTTTCTATTCTACTCTTTTTTGGAGTATATACACCAACTCAATATGCTCTCTCATGTAAAATACAGAAATTCTATATTTAAGCGAATCGAAAAAAATCTAAAAAATATCTAGGCAACCTAAAGTTAAAAGAAAATGGGTCTGAATATAGTCTGTTAGAAAAAATATACAATGCCTTAGTCTACTCTGTTTTGGAGTATATACACCAACTCAGTATGCTCTCTAATGTAAAAAACCGACATTCTAAATTTACGGGAATCGAAAAATATCTAAATATTATCTAGGCACCCCAATGTTAAAAGCAAAATTGCCCTTAATATAATCTGTCAGAAAAAATATACAATGCCCTTTTATACTTTTTTTTGGAGTATATATACCAACCCAATATGCTCTCTCATGTAAAATATCAAAATTCTAATTCTACGCGAATCAGTAAATAATCTTAATAATATCTATGTGCCCCAAAGATAAAAGAAAATGGCTCTTAATATAGTCTGTTAAAGAAAATATACAATGCCTTATTCTACTCTTTTAAAGTATATACAGCAACTCAGTATGGTCTCTCATGTAAAATACAGAATTTCTAATTTGATCCGAATCGAAAAAATCTAAATATTATCTAGGCACCCCAATGTTAAAAGCAAAATTGCTCTAAATATAATCTGTCAGAAAAAATATAAAATGACCTATTCTAATGTGTTTTGGAGTATATACACCAACTCAGTATGCTCTCTCATGATAAATACTGAAATTCTAATTTGACCCGAATCGAAAAAAATCTAAATAATATCTAGTTGCCCCAAAGATAAAAGAAAATGGCTCTGAATATATTCTTTTAGAAAAAATATACAATGCCTTATACTACTCTGTTTTGGAGTATATACACCAACTCAATATGCTCTCTCATATATAATACAGAAATTCTAATTTTACACAAATCAAAAAAAATTTAAATAATATCTAGGCCCTCCAAAGTTAAAAAAAAATTGCTCTGAATATAATCTGTCAGAAAAAAATATCCAATGCCCTATTCTACTCGGTTTTGGAGTATATAAACCAACTCCATATGCTCTCTCATGTAAAATACAGAAATTCTATATTTAAGTGAATCGAAAAATATATAAATATTATCTAGGCACCCCAATGTTAAAAGCAAAATTGCTCTTAATATAATCAGTCAGAAAAAATATACAATGCTGTTTTCTGCTCTGTATTGGAGTATATACACCAACTCAGTTTGCTCTCACATGTAAAACACAGAAATTCTAATTTTACCCAAATCGAAAAAATCTGAATATTATCTAGGTACCCCAGTGCTACAAGCAAAATTTCTCTGAATATAATCTGTCAGAAAAAATATACAATGCCCTATTCTACTCTGTTTTGGAGTATATAAAGCAACTCAGTATGCTCTCTCATGTAAAATTCCGAAATTCTAATTTTACATGAATCGAAAGAAATCTAAATATAATCTAGGCACCCCAATGTTAAAAGCAGAATTTCTCTGAATATAATCTCTCAGAAAAAAATATACAATGCCCTTTTCTACTCTGTTTTGGAGTATATACACCAACTCAATATGCTCTGTCACGTAAAATACCGAAATTCTAATATTACGCGAATCGGTAAAGAATCTTAATAATATCTAGGTGCCCCAAAGTTAAGAGAAAATGGCTCTGAATGTAGTCTGTTATAAAAAATATACAATGCATTATTCTACTCTGTTTTGGAGTATATACACCAACTCAGTATGCTCTCTCATGTAAAATACCAAAATTCTAATTTGACCCGAATCGAAAATATCTAAATATTATCTAGGCACCCCAATGTTAAAAACAAAATTGCTCTGAATATAAACTGTCAGAAAAAGTATACAATGCCCTATTCTCCTCTGTTTTGGAGTATATACACCAACTCAGTATGTTCTCTCATGTAAAATACAGAAATTATATATTTAAGCGAATCGAAGAAAATCTAAATATTATCTAGGCACCCCAATGTTAAAAGCAAAATTTCTCTGAATATAATCTGTCAGAAAAAATATACAATGCCATTTTCTACTCTGTTTGGAGTATATATCCCAACTCATCATGCTCTCTCATGTAAAATATCGAAATTCTAATTTTACGTGAATCGAAAAAAATCTAAATAATATCTAGGCGCCTAAAAGTTTAAAGAAAATGGCTCTGAATATAGTCTGTTAGAAATAATATACAATGCCTTATTCTACTCTGTTTTGGAGTATATACACCAACTCAGTATATTCTCTCATATAAAATACCAAAATTCTTATTTTACCCGAATAGAAAAATCTAATATTATCTAAGCACCCCAATGTTAAAAGAAAAATTGCTCTGTATATAATCTGTCAGAAAAAATATAAAATGCCCCATTCTACTCTGTTTTAGAGCATATACACCAACCCCATATGCTCTCTCATGTATAATACCGAAATTCTAAATTTACGTGATTCGAAAAGAATCTAAATTTCATGTAGGCACCCCAATGTTAAAAACAAAATTGCTCTGAAAATAATCTGTCAGAAAAAATATACAATGCCCTATTCTACTCTGTTTTGAAGTATACACACCAACTCCATATGCTCTCTAATGTAAAATACAAAAATTCTATATTTAAGTGAATCAAAAAAATATAAATATTATCTAGGCACCCCAATGTTAAAAGCAAAATTGCTGTAAATATAATCTGTCAGAAAAATATACAATGCCCTTTTCTACTCTGTTTTGTAGTATATACACCAACTCAATATGCTCTCTCATGTAAAATACAGAAATTCTAATTTTACGCGAATCGAAAAAAACCTAAAAAATATCTTGGCGCCCCAAAGTAAAATGAAAATGGCTCTGAATATAGTCTGCTAAAAAAAAAATATACAATGCCTTATTCTACTCAGTTTTGTAGTATATACACCAACTCAGTATGCTCTCTCATGTAAAATACCGAAATTCTAATTTTACGTGAATCAAAAAAAATCTAAACATTATCTAAGCACCCCAATGTTTAAAGAAAAACTGCTCTGAATATAATCTGTCAGAAAAAATATACAATGCCCTTTTCTACCTTGTTTTGGAATATACACACCAACTCAATAAGCTCTCTCATATAAAATACCGAAATTCTAATTTTATGCGAATCAAAAAAAATTTAAATAATATCTAGTCACCCCAAAGTTAAAAGAAAATGGCTCTAAATGTAGTCTGTTAGAAAAAATATACAATACCTTATTCTACTCTGTATTGGAGTATATACACCAACTCAGTAAACTCTCTCATGTAAAATACAGAAATTCTAATTTTACCTTAATTGAAAAAATCTAAATATTATCTAGGCACCCCAATGTTAAAAACGAAATTTCTCTGAGTATAATCTGTCAGAAAAAATATAAAATGCCCTATTCTACTCCGTTTTTGAGTATATACAGCAACTCCATATGCTCTCTCATATAAAATACAGAAATTCTATATTTAAGCGAATCGAAAAAAATCTAAATATTATCTAGGCACCCCAATGTTAAAAACAAAATTGCTCTCAACATAATCTGTCACAAAAAAAATATACAATGCCCTATTCTACTTTGCTTTGGAATATATACACCAACTCCATATGCTCTCTCATGTAAAATACACAAATTCTATATTTAAGGAAATCGAAAAACATCTAAATATTATCTAGGCACCCCAATGTTCAAAGCAAAATTGCTCTGAATACAATCTGTCAGAAAAAATATACAGTGCTTTTTTCTACTCTGTTTTGGTGTATATAAACAAACTCAATATGCTCTCTCATGTAAAATACCTACATTCTAATTTTAAGCGAATCAAAAAAAATCTAAATAATATCTATGCACCCCAAAGTTAAAAGAAAAAGGCTCTGAATATAGTCTGTTTGAAAAAATATACAATGCCTTATTCTACTTTGTTTTAGAGTATATACAACAACTCAGTATGCTCTCTCATGTAAAATACCGAAATTCTAATTTGACGTGAATCGAAAAAATCTAAATATTATCTAGGCATCCGAATGTTAAAAGCAAAATTACTCTGATTATAATCTGTCAGAAAAAATATACAATGCCCTTTTCTACTTTGTTTTGGAGTATATACATTAACTCCATATGCTCTCTCATGTAAAATACCGAAATTCTAATTTTACGTGAATCGAAAAAAATCTAAATAATATCAAGGCGCCCCAAAGTTAAAAGAAAATTGCTCTGAATATAGTCTGTTGGAAAAAATATACAATGCATTATTCTACTCTGTTTTTGAGTATATACACAAACTCAATATGCTCTCTCATGTAAAATAAAGAAATTCTTAATTTAAGCGAATCGAAAAAAATCTAAATATTATATAGGCACCCCAATGTTAAAAGCAAAATTGCTCTGAACATAATTCGTCAAAAAAATATACAATGCCCTTTTCTACTTTGTTTTGGAGTATATACATTAACTCCATATGCTCTCTCATGTAAAATACCAAAATTTTAATTTTATGTGAATCGAAAAAAATCTAAATACAATCTAGGTGCCCTGAAGATAAAAGAAAATGGCTCTGAATATAGTCTGTTAGAAAAAATATACAATGCCTTATTCTATGCTGTTTTGGAGTATATACACCAACTCAGTATGCTCTCTCATGTAAAATACAGAATTTCTATATTTAAGCGAATCGAAATAAATATAAGTATTATCTAGGCACCCCAATGTTAAAAGCAATATTGCTCTTAATATCATCTGTCAGAAAAAATATACAATGCCTATTTGTACTCTGTTTTGTAGCATATACACCAATTCAATATGCTCTCTCATGTAAAATACAGAACTTCTTATTTTACACGAATCAAAATAATCTAAATGTTATCTAGGCACCCCAGTGTTAAAATCTAAATTGCTCTGAATATAATCTATGAGACAAAATATGCAATGCCTTATTCTACTTCGTTTTAGAATATATCGACCAACTTTATATGCTCTCTCATGTAAAATACCAAAATTCTAATTTTACGTGAATCGAAAAAAATCTAAATATTATCTAGGCACCCCAATGTTAAAAGCAAAATGGCTCTGAATATAATCTGTCAGATACAATACACAATGCCCTTTTCTACTCTGTTTAGGAGTTTATACACCAACTCAATATGCTCTCTCATGTAAAATACCAAAATTCTAATTTTACGCAAATCGACAAAAATCTAAATTATATCTAGGCGCCCCAAAGTTGAAGAAAATGGCTCTGAATATAGTCCGTTAGAAAAAATATACCATGCCTTATTCTACTCTGTTTTGGAGTATATACACCAACTCAGTATGCTCTCTCAGGTAAAATACCGAAATTCTAATTTTACTCGAATCGAAAAAATCTAAATATTATCTAGGCACCCCAATGTTAAAAGCACAATTGCTCTGAATATAATCTGTCAGACAAAATATACAAGGTTCTTTTCTACATTGTTTTGGAGTATATACACTAACTCAGTATGCTATCTCATGTAAAATACAGAAATTCTAAATTTATCCAAATCGAAAAAATCTAAATATTATCTAGGCACCCTACGTTAAAAGAAAAATTGCACTGAATATAATCTGTCAGAAGAAATATACAATGCACTTTTCTACTCTGTTTTGGAGGATATAGATCAACTCCATATGCTCTCTCATGTAAAATACGGAAATTCTATTTTTACGTGAATCAAAAAAATCTAAATAATATATAGGCGCCCCAAAGTTAAAAGAAAATTGCTCTGAATATAGTCTGTTAGAAAAAATATACAATGACCTATTCTACTCTTTTTTGGAGTATATACACCAACTCAATATGCTCTCTCATGTAAAATACAGATATTCTATATTTAAGCGAATCGAAAAAAATCTAAATATTATCTACACACTTCAATGTTAAAAACAAAATGGCTCTGAGTATAATCTGTCAGAAAACATATACAATGTCCTATTCTACTTTGTTCTGGAGTATATACACCAACTCCATGTGCTCTCTTGTTAAATACAAAAATTCTATATTTAAGCGAATCGAAGAAAAATCTAAATATTATCTAGGCACCACAACGATAAAAGCAAAATTGCTCTGAATATAATCTGTTGGAAAAAATATACAATGCCCTTTTCTACTCTGTTTTGTAGTATATACACCAACTCAATATGCTTTCTCATGTAAAATACCGAAATTCTAATTTTACGTGAATCGAAAAAAAACCAAATAATACCTAGGCGCCCCAAAGTTAAAAGAAAATGGCTATGAATATAGTCTGTTGGAGAAAATATACAATGACTTATTATACTCTGTTTTAAAGTGTATACAAACTCAGTATGCTCTCTCATGTAAAATACCGAAATTCTAACTTTACGTGAATCGAAAAAAATCTAAATATTATCTAGGCACCCTAATGTTACAAGCAAAAGTGCTCTGATTATAATCTGGCAGAAAAAATATACAATGCCCTTTTCTACTCTGTTTTGGAGTATATACACCAAGTCAATATGCTCTGTCATGTAAAATACCGAAATTTTAATTTTACGCGTATTGATAAAAATCTAAATAATATCTAGGTGCCCCAAAGTTAAAAGAAAACGGCTCAGAATATAGTATGTTCTAAAAAATATACAATGCATTTTTCTTCTTTGTTTTGTAGTATATACACCGACTCAGTTTGCTCTCTCATGTAAAATACCGAAATTCTAATTTTATGTGCACCGAAAAAGATCCAAATATAATCTAGGCACCCCAATGTTAAAAACAAAATGGCTCTGAGTATAATCTGTCAGAAAACATATACAATGCCCTATTCTACTCTGTTTTGGAGTATATACACCAACTCCATATGCTCTCTTGTAAAATACAAAAATTCTATATGTAAGCGAATCGAAAAAAATCTAAATATTATCCAGGCACCCCAATCATAAAAGCAAAATTGCTCTAAATATAATCTGTCCGAAAAAATATACAATGCTTTTGTCTACACTGTTTTGTAGAATATACACCAACTTAATATGCTCTCTCATGTATAATACCGAAATTCTAATTTAACGTGAATCGAATAAAATCTAAATAATATCTAGGCGACCCAAAGTTAAAAGAAAATGGCTGTGAATATAGTCTGTTGGAAAAAATATACAATGCCTTATTCTACTTTTTTTTGGAGTATATACACCAACTCAGTATGCTATCTCATGTAAATGACCAAAATTCTAATTTTACGTGAAACGAAAGAAATCTAAATATTATCTAGGCACCCCAGTGTTAAAAACAAAATTGCTCTGAATATAATCTGTCAGAAAAAATATACAATGACCTATTCTCCTTTGTTCTGGTGTATATACACAAACTCCATATGCTCTCTCATGTAAAATACAGAAATTCTAATTTTACACGAATCGAAAAAAATCTAAATAATATCTAGGTGCCCCAAAGTTAAAAGAAAATGGCTGTGAGTATAGTCTGTTGGAAAATACATACAATGCCTTATTCTACTTTGTTTTGGAGTATATAAACCAACTCAGTATGCTCTTTCATGTAAAATACAGAAATTCTAATTGTACGTGAATCGAAAAAAATCTAAATATTATCTAGGCACCCCAATGTTAAAAACAAAATTGCTCCGAATATAATCTGTCAGAAAAAATATACAATGCCTCATTCTACTCTGTTTTGGAGTATATACACCAACTCCATATGCTCTCTCATGTAAAATACAGAAATTCTAATTTTACACAAATCGAAACAATCTAAATATTATCTAGGCACCCCAATGTTAAAAGCAAAATTGCTCCGAATATAATCTGTCAGAAAAAATATACAATGCCCTATTCTACTCTCTTTTGGAGTATATACACAAACTCCATATGCTCTGTTTTGTAAAATACAGAAATTCTATATTTAAGCGAATTGAAAAAAATCTAAATATTATTTAGGCACCCCAACGTTAAACACAAAATTTCTCTGAGTATAGTCTGTCAGAAAAAATACACAATGCCTTATTCTACTCTGTTTTGGAGTATATACACCAACCCCATATGCTTTCCCATATTAAATACAGAAATTCTATATTTAAGCGAATCAAAAAAAATCTAAATATTATCTAGGCACCCCAATGTTAAAAGCAAAATTGTTCTGAATATTATCTGTCAGAAAAAATATACAATACCCTATTCTTTTCTGTTTTGCAGTATATACACCAACTCAATATGCTCTCTCATGTAAAATAGAGAAATTCTAATTTTACGCGAATCTAAAAAAATCTAAATATTATCTATGCAACGGAATGTTAAAAACAAAATTACTCTTAGTATTATCTGTCAGGAAAAATATACTATGCCCTATTCTACTTTGTTTTGGAATATATACCCCAACTGCATATTCTCTCTCATGTAAAATACAGAAATTCTATATTTAAGCGAATCAAAAAATAATCTAAATATAATCTAGGAACCCCAATGTTAAAAGGAAAATTGCTCTGAATATAATCTGTCAGAAAAAATATACAATGTTCTACTCTACTCTGTTTTGTAGTATATACACCAACTCAATATGCTCTCTCATGTAAAATACAGAAATTCTAATGTTACGCGAATCGAAAAAAACCAAACAATATCTAGTCGCCCCAAATTTAAAAGAAAATGGCTATGAATATAGTCTGTTGGAAAATATATACAATGACTTATTGTACTCTGTTTTAAAGTATATACAACAACTCAGTATGCTCTCTCATATAAAATACCGAAATTCTAATTTTATTTGAATCGAAAAAAATCTAAATATTATCTAGGCACCCTAATGTTTAAAGCAAAATTGCTCTGATTATCATCTGTCAGAAAAAATATACAATGCCCCTTTGTACTCTGTTTTGGAGTATATACACCAACTAAATATGCTCTCTCATGTAAAATACCGAAATTCAAATTTTACACGAATCGAAAAAAATCTAAATAATATCTAGGCGCCCGAAAGTTAAAAGAAAATGGATCTGAATATAGTCTATTAGAAAAAATATATAATGACCTATTCTACTCTGTTTTAAAGTATATACACCAACTCAATATGCACTCTCATGTAAAATACAGAAATTCTAATTTTACGCAAATTAAACAATATCTACATACTATCTGGGCGACCCAACGTTAAAAGAAAATGGCTGTAAATATACTCTGTTGGAAAAAATATACAATGCCTTATTCTACTTTGTTTTGGAGTATATACACCAACTCAATATGCTCTATAATGTAAAATACCGAAATTCTAATTTTTCGTGAATCGAAAAAAATCTAAATATTATCTAGGCACCCGAATGTTAAAAGCAAAATTGCTCAGAATATAATCTGTCAGAACAAATATACAATGCCCTTTACTACTCTGTTTTGTAGTATATAAATAAACAAAATATGCTCTCTCATGTAAAATACAGAAATTCTAATTTTACCCGAATCAAGAAAATCTAAATATTATCTAGGCACCCCAATGTTAAAAGCAAAATTGCTCTAAATATAATCTGTCAGAAAAAATATACAATGCCTTTTTCTACTTTGTTTTCTAGATTATACACCAACTAAGTGTGCTCTCTCATGTAAAATACAGAAATTCTAATTTTACCCGAATCAAAAAAATCTAAATATTATCTAGGCACCCCAATGTTAAAAATAAAATTACTCTGAATATAATCTGTCAGAAAAAATATACAATGCCCTATTCTACTCTGTTTTGGAGTATGTACACCAACTCAGTATGCTCTCTAATGTAAAATACATAAATTCTAATTTTATGTGAATCGAAAAAAATCTAAATATTATCTAGGCACCCCAATGATAAAACCAAAATTGGTCTGAATATAATCTGTAAGCAAAAATATACAATGACTAATTCTACTCTGTTTTGGAGTATATACACCAACTCAGAATGTTCTCTCTTATAAAATACAGAAATTCTAATTTTCCCGAATCGAAAAAATCAAAATATTATTTAGGCACCCGAATGTTAAAAGCAAAATTGCTGTGATTATAGTCTGTCAGATAAAATATACAATGCCCTTTTCTACTCTGTTTTGTAGTATATACACCAACTCAATATGCTCTCTCATGTAAAATAGAGAAATTCTAATTCCACCCGAGTTGAAAAAATCTAAATATTATCTAGGCACCCCAATGTTAAAAACAAAATTGTTCTGAATATAATCTCTCAGAAAAAATATACAATGCACTATTCTACTTTGTTTTAGAGTATATATACCAACTCAGTATGCTCTCTCATGTAAAATACCAAAATTATAATTTTACGTGAATCGAAAAAAATCTAAATATTATCTAGGCGCCCCAATGATAAAAACAAAATAGCTTTGAATATAATGTGTCAGAAAAAATATACAATGCCCTATTCTACTCTGTTTTGGAAAATATACACCAACTCAATATGCTCTCTCATGTAAAATAGCGAAATTCTATATTTAAGCGAATTGAAGAAAATCTAAACATTATCTAGGCACCCCAATGTTAAAAGAAAAATTGCTCTGAATATAATCTTTCCGAGAAAATATACAATGCCCTTTTCTACTTTGTTTTGTAGTAAATACACCAACTCAATATGCTCTCTCATGAAAAATACAGAAATTCTAATTTTACCTGAATCGAAAATATCTCAATATTATCTAGGCACTGCAATGTTAAAGCAAAATTTCTTTGAATATAATCTGTCAGAAAATATATACAATGCCCTATTCTACTTTGTTTTGGAGTATATACATCAACTCTATATGCTCTCTCATGTAAAATACCGAAATTCAAATTTTATGCGAATCCAAAAAAAATCTAAATAATATCTAGGCGCCCAGAGGTTAAAAGGAAATGGCTCTAAATATAGTCTGTTAGAAAAAATATACAATGCCTTATTCTACTCTGTTTTGGAGTATATATACCAACTACGTATGGTCTCTCATGTAAAATACCGAAACACTAAGTTTACGTGAATCGAAATAAATCTAAATATTATCTAGGCACCCCAATGTTAAAAGCAAAATTGCTCAGAATATAGTCTGTCAGAAAAAATATAGAATGCTCTTTTCTACACTGTTTTGAAGTATATACACCAACTCAATATGCTCTCTCATGTAAAATACTGAAATGCTAATTTTACACGAATCGAAAAAAATCTTAATAATATCTAGGCGCCACAAAGTTAAAAGAAAATGGCTCTAAATATAGTCTGTTATAAAAAATATACAATGCCTTATTCTACTCTGTTTTGAAGTATATACACCAATTCAGTATACTCTCTCATGTAAAATACCAAAATTCTAATTTTACCCGAATCTACATAATCTAAATATTATCTAGGCACCCCAATGTTGACAACAAAATTGCTCTTAATATAATCTGGCAGAAAAAATATACAATGCCCTATTCTACTCTGTTTTGGAGTATATACACCAACTCCATATGCTCTCTCATGTAAAATATAGAAATTCTATATTTAAGCGAATATCTAAATATTATCTAGGCACCCCAGTGTTAAAAACAAAATTGCTCTGAGTATAATCTGTCAGAAAAAATATACAATGCCCTATTCTACTCTGTTTTTTAGTATATACACCAACTCCATATGCGCTTTCATGTAAAATACAGAAATTCTATATTTAAGCGAATCGAAAAAAATCTAAATATTATCTAGGCACCTCAATATTAAAAGCAAAATTGCTCTGAATATAATCTGTCAGAAAAAATATGCAATGCCCTTTACTACTCTTTTTTGTAGTATATAAATTAACTCAGTATGTTCTCTCATGTAAAATACAGAAATTCTAATTTTACCCGAATCGAAAATATCTAAATATTATATAGGAACCCCAATGTTAAAAACAAAATTGGTCTCAATATAAACTGTCAGAAAAAATATACAATGCCTTATTCTACTCTGTTTTGGAGTATATACACCAACTCAGTATGCTCTCTCATGTAAAATACAGAAATACTAATTTTACGCGAATCGAAAAAAATCTAAATAATATCTTGGCTCCCCAAAGTTAAAAAAAAATGGCTCTGAATACACTCTGTTAGAGAAAATATACAATGCTTTATTCTACTTTGTTTTGGAGTATATAAACAAACACAGAATGCTCTCTCATGTAAAATACAGAAATTCAAATTTTACCCGAATCGAAAAAATCTAAATATTATCTAGGCACCCCAGTGTTAGAAACAACATTGCTCTGAATAGAATCTGTCAGAGAAATTATAAAATGCCGTATTCTACTTTGTTTTGGAGTATATACAGCAACTCCATATTCTCTCTCATGTAAAATACAGAAATTCTATATCTAAGCGAAACCAAATAAATCTATATATTATCTAGGCACCTCAATGTTAACAACAAAATTGCTCTGAATATAATCTGTCAGAAAAAATATACAATACCCTTTTCTACTCTGTTTTTTAGTATATATACCAACTCAAAATGCTCTCTCATGTAAAATACAGAAATTCAAATTCCACTCTAATTGAAAATATCTAAATATTATCTAGGCACCCTAATGTTAAAAAAATTGCTATGAATATAATCTGTCAGAAAATATATACAATGCCTTATTCTACTCTGTTTTGGAGTATATACACCAACTCAGTATGCTCTCTCATCTAAAACACAGAAATTCTAATTTTACGTGAATCGAAATAATGTAAATATTATCTAGTCACCCCAATGTAAAAAGAAAAATTGCTCTGAATATAATCTGTCAGAAAAAATATACAATGCCCTATCCTACTCTGTTTTGGAGTATATACACCAACTCCATATTCTCTCTAATGTAAAATACAGAAATTCTATATTTAAGCGAATCGAGAAAAATCTATATATTATCTATGCACCCCAATGTTTAAAGCAAAATTCCTCTGAATATAATCTGTCAGAAAAAATATACAATGCCCTTTTCTACTTTGTTTTGGAGTATATACACCAACTCAGTATGCTCTCTCATGTAAAATATAGAAATTCTAATTTAACCGGAATCGAAAACATCTAAATATTATCTAGGCTCCCCAATGTTAAAAACAAGATTTCTCTGAATATAATCTGTCAGAGTAGATATACAATGCAATATTCTACTCTGTTTTGAAGTATATACACCAACTCAGTATGCTCTCTCATGTAAAATACAGAAATTCTATATTTAAGTGAATCGAAAAAAATCTAAATATTATCTAGGCACCCCAATGTTAAAAACGTAATTCCTCTAAATATAATCTTTCGAAGAAAATATACAATGCCCTATTTTACTCTGTTTTGGAGTATATACACTAACTCCATATGCTCTCTTATGTAAAATATAGAATTTATATATTTAAGCGAATTGAAAAAAATCTAAATATTATCTAGGCACCCCAATCTTAAAAGCAAAATTGCTCTGAATATAATCTGTCAGAAAAAATATACAATGCCCTTTTCTACCCTGTTATGGAGTATATACACCAACTCAATATGCTCTCTCATGTAAAATACAGAAATTCTAATTTTACGTGAATCAAAAAAATCTAAATAATATCTAGGCGGCCCAAAGTTAACAGAAAATGGCTCTAAGTATAGTGTGTTAGAAAAAATATACAATGCCTTATTCTACTCTGTTTTGGAGTATATACACAAACTCAGTATGCTATCTCATATAAAATACCGAAATTCTAATTTTACGTGAATCGAAAAAAATCTAAATATTATTTAGGCAACCCAACGTTTAAAACAAAATGTCTGTGAATATAATCTGTCAAAAAAAATATACAATGCCTTATTCAACTCTGTTTTGGAGTATGTACACCAACTCCATATGCTCTCTCATGTAAAATACAGAAATATTATATTTACGCGAGCCGAAAAAATCTAAATATTATCTAGGCACCCCAATGTTAAAAGAAAAATTTATCTGAATATAATCTGTTAGAAAAAATATACAATGACCTATTCTACTTTATTTTGTACTATATACACCAACTCCATATGCTCTCTCATGAAAAATACCGAAATTCTAATTTTACGTGAATCGAAAAAATTCTAAAGATTATCTAGGCACCCCAATGTTAAAGACAAAATTTTTCTGAATATAATCTGTCAGAAAAAATATACAATGCCCTATTCTACTCTGTTTTGGAGTGTATACACCAACTCATTATGCTCTCTCATGTAAAATACAGAAATTATAATTTTACTCGAATCGAAAAGATCTAAATATTATCTAGTCACCCGAATGTTTAAAGCAAAATTGCTCTGAATATAATCTGTGAGAAAAAATATATAATGCCCTATTCTACTCTGTTTTGGAGTATATACACCAACTCAGTATGCTCTCTCATGTAAAATAAAAAAATTCTAAATTTACGTGAATCGAAAAAAATCTAAATATTATCTAGGCACCCCAATGCTAAAAACAATATTGCTCTGAATATAATCTATCATAAAAAATATACAATGCCCTATTGTACTGTGCTTTGGGGTATATACACCAACTCAATATGCTCTCTCATGTAAAACACAGAAATATAAATTTTACGCGAATCGAGAAAAATTTAAATAATATCTAGGCGCCCCAAAGTTAAAAGAAAATGGCTCTTATTATATTGTGTTAGATAAAATATACAATGTGCTATTCTACTCGGTTTTGGAGTATATACACCAACTCAGTACGCTCTCTCATTTCAAATACAGAAATTAAAATTTTACCCGACCCGAAAATATGTAAATATTATCTAGGCACCCGAATGGTAAAAGCAAAATTGCTCTGAATATAATCTGTCAGAAAAAATATACAATGCCCTATTCTACTCTGTTTTGGAGTATATGCACCAACTCAGTATGCTCTCTCATGTAAAATACCGAAATTCAATTTTACGTGAATCAAAAAAAACCTAAATATTATCTCGGCACCCCAATGTTAAAAGCAAAGTTGATCTAAATATAATCTGTCAGAAAAAATATAGAATTTTCTTCTCTACTTTTTTTTGCAGTATATACACCAACTCAATATGCTCTCTCATGTAAAATATCGAAATTATAATATTACGCGAATCGAAAAAAATGTACATAATATGTAGTCGTTCCAAAGATAAGAGAAAATGGCTCTGAATGTAGTCTGTTAGAAAAAATATACAATGCCTTATTCTACTCTGTTTTGGACTGTATACACCAACTCCATCTGCTTTATTATGTAAAATACAAAAATTCTATATTTAAGCGAATCGAAAAAAATCTAAATATTATCTATGGACCCCATTATTAAAAACAAAACAGCTCTGAATATAATCTGTCAGAAAAAATATACAATGCCCTATTCTAATTTGTTTTGGAGTATATACACCAACTCAATATCCTCTCTCATGTAAAATACAGAAATTCTATGTTTAAGTGAATCGAAAACAATCTAAATATTATCTAGGCACCCAAGTGTTAAAAAAAAAGCTGCTCTGAATATAATCTGTCAGAAAAAATATACAATGCCCTATTCTTCTCTGTTTTGGAATACATACACCAACTCAATATGCTCTCTCATGTAAAATACAGAAATTCTATATTTAAGCGAATCGAAAAAAATCTAAATATTTTCTAGGCATTCCAATGTGAAAAGCAAAATTGCTCAGAATATAATCTGTGAGAAAAAATATTCAATGCCCTATTCTACTCTGTTTTGGAGTATATACACCAACTCAGTATTCTCTCTCATGTAAAATACCGAAATTCCATTATTACGCGAATCGAAAAAAATCTAAATAATATCTAGGCGCCCCAAAGTTAAAAGAAAATGGCTCAGAATATAGTCTGTAAGAAAATATATACAATGCCTTATTATACTGTGTTTTGGAGAATATACAACAACTCAGTATGCTCTCTCATGTAAAATACAGAAATTCTAATTTTACCCGAATCGAAAAAATCTAAATATAATCTAGGCACCCCAATGTTAAAAACAAAATAGCTCTGAATACAATCTGTCAGAAAAAATATACAATGCCGTATTCTTCTTTGTTTTGGAGTGTATACACCAACTCCATATGCTCTCTCATGTAAAATAGAGAAATTCTATATCTAAGCGAATCGAAATAAATCTAAATATTATCTAGGCACCCCAATGTTAAAATTAAAATTTCTCTGAATATAATCTGTCACAAAAAATATACAATGCCCTTTTCTACTCTGTTTTGTAGTATATACACACACTCAATATGCTCTCTCATGTAAAATACTGAAATTCCAATATTACGAGAATCAAAAAAAATCTAAATAATATCTAGGCACCCCAAAGTTAAAAGAAACTGGCGTTAAATATAGTCTGTTAGAAAAAATATACAATGTCTTACTCAACTCTGTTTTGGAGTATATACACCAACTCAGTGTGCTCTGTCATGTAAAATACAGAATTCTAATTTTACCCGAATCGAAAAAATCTAAATATTATTTAGGCACCCCAATGTTAAAAGCAAAATTGCTCTCAATATAATCTGTAAGAAAAAATATACAATGCCTTTTTCTACTCTGTTTTGTAGTATATACACCAACTCAATATGATCTCTCATGTAAAATACTGAAATTCCAATATTACGCGAATCGAAAAAATTCTAAATAATATCTAGGCACCCCAAAGTTAAAAGAAAATTGCGCTGAATATAGTCTGTTATAAAAAGTATACAATGTCTTACTCTACTCTGTTTTGGAGTATATGCTCCAGCTCAGTGTGCTCTGTCATGTAAAATGCATAAATTCTAATTTTACCCGAATTGAAAAAATCTAAATATAATCTAGTCACCCCAAAGTTAAAAAAAAATTGCTCTGAATATAATTTGTCAGAAAGAATATACAATAATCTATTCTTCTCTGTTTTGAAGTACATACACCAACTCAGTATGCTCTCTCATATAAAATACCGAAATTCTAATTTTACATGAATCGAAAAAATCAAAATAGTATCTAGACACCCCAATGTTAAAAACAAAATTGCTCTGAATATAATCTGTCAGAAAAAATATACAATGCCCTATTCTCCTTCATTTCGGAGTATAGACACCAACGCCCTATGCTCTCTTATGTAAAATAGAGAAATTCTATATTTAAGCGAATCGAATATAATCTAATTATTATCTAGGCACCCCAATTTTAAAAGAAAAATTGCTCTAAATATAATCTGTCTGAAAAAATATACAATGTCGTATTCTACTCTGTTTTGGAGTATATACACCAACTCCATATGCAATCTTATGTAAAATACAGAAATGGTATATTTAAACGAATCGAAAAAAAATCTAAATATAATCTAGGCACCCCAATGTTAAAAGCTAAATTGCTCTGAATATAATTTGTCAGAAAAAATATACAATGTCCTTTTCTACTCTGTTTTGGATTATATACACCAACTCAGTATGCTCTCTTATGTAAAATACAGATATTCTAATTTTACGAGAATCGAAAAAAATCTAAATAATATCTAGGTGCCCCAAAGCTAAAAGAAAATAGCTCTGAATATTGTCTGTCAAAAAAAATATAGAATGCACTATTTTACTCTGCTTTGGAGTATATACACCAACTCAGTATGCTCTCTTATGTAAAATACCAAAATTCTAATTTTACGTGAATCGAAAAAATCTAAATATTATCTAGACACCCCAATGTTAAAAACAAAATTGCTCTGAATATAATCTGTCAGAAAAAATGTACAATGCCGTATTCTACTCTGTTTCAAAGTATATACGTCAACTCAAATACTCCCTCATGTAAAATACAGAAATTCTATATTTACGCGAATCGAAAAAAATCTAAATTTTATCTGGGCACCCCAATGTTAAAAGAAAAATTGCTCTGAATATAATCTGTCAGAAAAAATATACAATGCCCTATTCTACTTTGTTTTGGAGTATATACACCAACTCCATATGCTCTCTCATGAAAAATACAGAAATTCTATATTTAAGCGAATCGAAAAAAATCTAAGTATTATCTAGGCACCCCAATGTTAAAATAAAAATTGCTCTGAAGAATATCTGTCAGAAAAAATATACAATGCTTTTTTCTACTCTGTTTCGTAGTATATACACCAACTCAATAGGCTCTCTCATGTAAAATATCGATATTCTTATTTTACACAAATCGAAAAAATCTAAATAATATCTAGGAGCCCAAAGGTTAATACAAAATAGCTCTGAATATAGTCTGTTTGATAAAATATACAATGCCTTATTCTACTCTGTTTTGGAGTATATACAACAACTCAGTATTCTCTCTCATGGAAAATACAGAAATTCTAATTTTATATGAATCGAAAAAATCTGAATATTATCTAGGCACGCCAATGTTAAAAACAAAATTGCTCTGAATATAATCTGTCAGAAAAAATATACAATGCTCTATTCTACTCTGTTTCAAAGTATATAGACCAACTCCATATGATCTCTCATGTAAAATACAAAAATTTTATATTTAAGCGAATCGGAAAAAATATAAATATTATCTAGGCACACCAATGTTAAAAAAAAACTGGTCTGAATATAATCTGTTTGAAAAAATATACAATGTCTTACTCTACTCTGTTTTGGAGTATATACACCAACTCAGTAGGCTCTCTCATGTAAAATACCGAAATTCAAATTTTAAGTGAATCGAAAAAATATAAATAATATCTACGCACCCCAATCTTAAAAACAAAATTGCTCTGAATATATTCTGTCAAAAAAAATATACAATGCCCTATTCTACTCTGTTTCTAAGTATATACACAAACTCCATATGCTCTCTCATGTAAAATAATAAAATTCTAAATTTAAGCGAATCAAATAAAATCTAATTATTATCTAGGCACCCCAATGTTAAAAGCAAAATTGCTGTGAATATAGTCTGTCAGATAAAATATACAATGCCCTATTCTACTCTTTTTTGGAGTATATACACCAAGTCAATATGCTCTATCATGTAAAATAAAGATATTCTAAATTTACGAGAAACGAAAAAAAATTCTAAATAATATCTAGGAACCCCAAAGTAAAAAGAAATTGGCTTTGAATATAGTCTGTTAGATAAAATATACAATGCCTTATTGTACTCTGTTTTGGAGTATATACACGAAATCAGCATGCTCTATCATGTAAAATACAGAAATTTTAATTTTACCCGAATAGAAAAAATCTAAATATTATCTAGGCACCCCAATGTTAAAAACAAAATTTCTCTGAATATAGTCTGTCAGAAAAAATATACAATGCCCTATTCTACTCTTTTTTAAAGTATATACCCCAACTCAATATGCTCTCTCATGTAAAATAGAGAAATTCTATATTTAAGCGAATCGAAAAAAATCTAAATATTATCTAGGCACCCCAATGTTAAAAGCAAAATTGCTATGAATATAATCTGTCAGAAAAAATATACAATGCTGTTTTCTACTTTGTTTTTTAGTATATACACCAACTCAATATTCTCTCTCATGTAAAATACCGAAATTCAAATATTACCAGAATCGAAAAAAATCTAAATAATATCTAGGCGTTTCAAAGTTAAAAAAAATGACTCTGAATATAGACTGTTAGAGAAAATATACAATCCGTTGTTCTACTCTGTTTTGAAGTATATACACCAACTCAGTGTGCTCTCTCATGTAAAATACCGAAATTCAAATTTTACGTAAATCAAAAAAATCTAAATATTATCTAGACACCCCAATGTTAAAAACAAAATTGCTCTGAATATAATCTGTCAGAAGAAATATACAATGCCGTATTCTACTTTGTTTCGTAGTATATACACCAACTCCATATGCTCTCTTTTGTAAAATACAGAAATTGTATATTTAAGCAAATCGAAAAAAATCTAAATATTATCTAGGCACCCCAATGTTAAAAGAAAAATTGCTCTGAATATAATCTGTCATAAAAAATATACAATGCCCTTTTCTACTCTGTTTTGGAGTATATACACCAACTCAATATGCTCTCTCATGTAAAATACAGAAATTCTAATTGTACGCAAATCGAAAGAAATCGAAATAATATCTAGACGCTTCAAAGGTAAAAGAAAATGGCTCCGAATATAGTCTGTTAGAAAAAAATATAAAATGCCTTATTCTACTCTTTTTTGGAGTATATACACCAAATCAGTATGCTCTCTCATGTGAAATACAGAAATTCTAATTTTAACCGAATGGGAAAAATATAAATATAATCTAGGCACCCCAATGTTAAAAACAAAATTGGCCGGAATATAATCTGTCAGAAGAAATATACAATGCCCTATTCTACTCTGTTTTGTAGTATATACACCAACACCATATACTCTCTCCTGTAAAATACAGAAATTCTATATTTAAGCGAATCGAAAAAAATCTAAATATTATCTATGCACACCAATGTTAAAAACATAACTGCTCTGAATATAATCTGTCAGAAAAAATATACAATGCCCTATTCTACTCTGTTTTGGAGTATATACACCAACTGAATATGCTCTCTCATGTAAAATACAGAAATTCTATATTTAAGCGAATTGAAAAACATCTAAATATTATCTAGGCACCCCAATGTTAAAAGCAAAACTGCTCTGAATATAGTCTGTCAGGAAAAATATACAATGCCCTTTTCTACTTTCTTTTGTAGTATATACACCAACTCAATATGTTCTCTCATGTGAAATACTGAAATTCTAATATTACGCGAATCGAAAAAAATCTAAATAATATCTAGCCGCCTTAAAGTTAAAAGAATATGGTGCTGAATATACTCTGTTAGAAAAAATATACAATGCCTTATTCTACTCTGTTTGGGAATATATACAGCAACTCAGTATGCTCTCTAATGTAAAATACAGAAATTCTAAATTTACCCGAATCGAAAAAATCTCAATATTATCTAGGCACCTCAATGTTAAAAACAAAATTGCTCTTAATATAATCTGTCAGGAAAAATACACAATGCCCTTTCTACTCTGTTTGGGAGTATATACACCAACTCAGTATGCTCTCTCATGTAAAATACCGAAATTCTAATTTTACGCAAATCGAAAAAAATCTAAATAATATCTTGACGCACCAAAGTTAAAAGAAAATGGCTCTGAATATAGTCTGTTAGAAAAAAATATTAAATGCCTTATTCTACTCTGTTTTAAAGTATATACACCAACTCAATATGCTCTCTCATGTATAATTCGGAAATACTATATTTAAGCGAATCGAAAAAAAATCTCAATATTATCTAGGCACGCCAATGTTAAAAGCAAAATTGCTCCGAATATAATCTGTCAGTAAAAATATACAATGCCCTTTTCTACTCTGTTTTGGACTATATACACCAACTCCATCTGCTTTATTATGTAAAATACAGAAATTCAATATTTCAGCGAATCAAAAAAATCTAAATATTATCTATGCACCCCATTGTTAAAAACAAAACAGCTCTGAATATAATCTGTCAGAAAAAATATACAATGCCCTATTCTACTCTGTTTTGGAGTATATACACCAACTCAATATCCTCTCTCGTGTAAAATACAGAAATTCTATGTTTAAGCGAATCGAAAAAAATCTAAGTATTATCTAGGCACCCCAACGTTAAAAGGAAAATTGCTCTGAATATAATCTGTCAGAAAAAATATACAATAACCTTTTCTACTCTGTTTTGTAGTATATACACCAACTCAATATGCTCTCTCATGTAAAATACCGAAATTCTAAATTTACACGAATCGAAAAAAATCTAAATAATATCTAGGCGCGTCAACATTAAAGGAAAATGACTCTAAATATAGTCTGTTAGAAAAAATATAAAATGCCTTATTCTACTCTGTTTTGGAGTATATACACCAAATCAGTATGCTCTCTCATGTAACATACAGAAATTCTAATTTTACCCGAATCGAAAAAATGTAAATATTATCTAGGCACCTTAATGTTAAAAACAAAACTGCTCTGAATATAATCTGTCAGAAAAAATATACAATGCCCTATTCTACTCTGTTTTGGAGTATATACACCAACTCAATATCCTCTCTCGTGTAAAATACAGCAATTCTATATTTAAGCGAATCGAAAAAAATCTAAATATTATCTAGGCACCCCAATGTTAAAAACAAAACTGCTCTAAATATAATCTGTCAGAAGAAATATTCAATGCCCTATTCTACTCTGTTTAGTAGTATAAACAGCAACTCAATATGCTCTGTCATGTAAAATACCGAAATTCTAAATTTACACGAATCGAAAAAAATCTAAATAATATCTAGGTGCGTCAACGTTAGAGGAAAATGACTCTAAATATAGTCTGTTAGAAAAAATATAAAATGCCTTATTCTACACTGTTTTAAAGTATATACACCAACTCAATATGCTCTCTCATGTAAAATACGGAAATACTATATTTAAGCAAATCGAACAAAAATCTCAACATTATCTAGGCACGCCAATGTTAAAAGCAAAATTGCTCTAAATATAATCTGTCAGAAAAAATATACAATGCCCTTTTCTACTCTGTTTCGGACTATATACACCAACTCCATGTGCTCTCTCATGTAAAATACAGAAATTCAATATTTAAGCGAATCAAAAAAAATCTAAATATTATCTATGCACCCCATTGTTAAAAACAAAACAGCTCTGAATATAATCTGTCAGAATAAATATTCAATGCCCTATTCCACTCTGTTTTGGAGTATATACACCAACTCAGTATGCTCTCTCATGTAAAATACCGAGATTCTAATTTTACGTGAATCGAAAATATCTAAATATTATTTAGGCACCCCAATGTTAAAAGCAAAATTGCTCTCAATATAATCTGTAAGAAAAAATATACAATGCCTTTTTCTACTCTGTTTTGTAGTATATAAACCAACTCAATATGCTCTCTCATGTAAAATACTGAAATTCCAATATTACGTGAATCGAAAAATTTCTAAATAATACCTAGGCGCCCCACAGTTAAAAGAAAATTTCGCTGAATGTAGTCTGTTAGGAAAAGTATACAATGTCTTACTCTACTCTGTTTTGGAGTATATACACCAGCTCAGTTTGATCTGTCATGTAAAATACAGAAGTTCTAATTTTACCCGAATCGAAAAATCTAAATATAATCTAGGAACCCCAATGTTAAAAAAAAAAATTGCTCTGAATATCATTTGTCAGAAAAAATATAAATGCTCTATTCTTCTCTGTTTTGAAGCATATACACCAACTCAGTATGCTCTCTCATATAAACTACCGAAATTCTAATTTTACGTGAATCGAAAAAATCTAAATAATATCTAGACACCCCAATGTTAAAAGCAAAATTGTTCTAAATATAGTCTGTCAGAAAAAATATAAAATGCCTTATTCTACTCTGTTTTAGAGTATATACACCAACTCAGTATGCTCTCTCATGAAATATACCGAAATTCTAATTTTACGTAAATCAAAGAATATCTAAATATTATTTAGGCACCTCAATGTTAAAAACAAAATTTCTCTGAAAATAATCTGTCAGAAAAAATAAACAATGCCCTATTCTACTCTGTTTTGGAGTATATACACCAACTCCATATTCTCTCTCATGTAAAATACAGAAATTCTATATTTAAGCAAATCGAAAAAATCTATATATTATCTAGACACCCCAATGTTAAAAGCAAAATTGCTCTGAATATAATCGGTCATAAAAAATATACAATGCCCCTTTCTACTCTGTTTTGGAATATATACACCCACTCAATATGCTCTCTCATGTAAAATACAGAAATTCTAATTTTACCCGAATCGAAAAAATCTAAATATTATCTAGGCACCCAAATTTTATAAACAAAATTGCTCTGAATATAATCTGTGAGAACAAATATACAATGCCCTATTCTACGCTGTTTTGAAGTATATACACCAACTCCATATTCTCTCTCAGGTATAATACAATAATTCTATACTTAAGCGAATCGAAAAAAACTAAATTTTTTTTTTTTTTTTTTTTTTGAGACGGAGTTTCGCTCTTGTGACCCAGGCTGGAGTGCAATGGCCCGATCTCGGCTCACCGCAACCTCCGCCTCCTGGGTTCAGGCAATTCTCCTGCCTCAGCCTCCTGAGTAGCTGGGATTACAGGCACGCGCCACCATGCCCAGCTAATTTTTTGTATCTTTAGTAGAGACGGGGTCTCACCATGTTGACCAAGATGGTCTCGATCTCTTGACCTCATGATCCACCCGCCTCGGCCTCCCAAAGTGCTGGGATAAAAAATCTAAATATTATCTAGGAACACCAATGATAAAAGCAAAATTGCTCTAAATATAATCTGTCAGAAAAAATTTACAATGCCCTTTTCTACTCTATTTTGGAGTATATACACCAACTCAATATGCTCTCTCATGTAAAATACCGAAATTCTAGTTTTACGTGAATCAAAAATAATCTGAATAGTATCTAGGCACCCCAATGTTAAAAGCAAAATTGCTCTGAATATAGTCTGTCAGAAATAATACACAATGCCAATTTCTATTATGTTTTGGAAGATATACACCAACTAAGTATGCTCTCTTATGTAAAATAACGAAATTCTAATTTTACCCGAATCGAAAAATTCTAAATAATATCTAGGCACCCCAATGTTAAAAACAAAATTGCTCTGAATATAATGTGTCAGAAAAAATATACAATGCCCTATTCTTCTCTGTTTTTGAGTATATACACAAAGACCATATGCTCTCTCATGTAAAATACAGAAATTCTATATTTAAGCGAATCGAAAAAAATCTAAATATTATGTAGGCATCCCAACGTTAAAAGCAAAATTTCTTTGAGTATAATTTATCAGAAAAAAATTACAATGCCCTACTCTACATTTTTGTATTATATACACCAACTCCATATTCTTTCTCATGTAAAATACAGAAAATCTATATTTAAGCGAATCAAAAAATATCTATATATTATCTAGCCACCCCAAAGTTAAAAGCAAAATTGCTCTTAAAATAATCTGTCAGAAAAAATATACAATGCCTTTTTCTACTCTCTTTTGGAGTATATACACCAACTCAATATGCTCTCTTTTTTAAAATACAGAAATTATAATGTTACCCGAATTGAAAAAAATCTAAATAATATCTAGGCGCCCCAAAGTTAAAAGAAAATGGGTCTGAATATAGTCTGTTAGAAAAAATATACAATGCCTAATTCTACTCAGTTTTGGAGTATATACACCAACTAAATATGCTTTCTCATGTAAAATAGCGAAATTCTAATTTTAGCCAAATCCAAAAATCTATATATTATCTAGTCACCAAAATGTTAAAAACAAAATGGCTCTGATATAATCTGTCAGAAAAAATATACAATGTTCTATTCTACTCTGTTTTGGAGTATATACACCAACTCCATATCCTCTCTCATGTAAAATACAGAAATTTCATATTTAAGCGGATTGAAAAAAATCTAAATATTATCTAGGCTCCCCAATGTTAAAAGAAAAACTGCTCTGAATATAACCTGTCAGAAAAAATATACAATGCCCTTTTCTACTGTTTTGTAGTATATACACCAACTCAATATGCTCTCTCATGTAAAACATGGAAATTCTAATATTACGCGAATTGAAAAATATCTAAATTATATCTAGGCACCCCAAAGGTAAAACAAAATGGCTGTGAATATAGTTTGTTGAAAGAAATATACAATGCCTTTTTCTACACTGTTTTGGAGTATATACACCAACTCCATATGGTCTCTCATGTGAAATACAGAAATTCAATATTTAAGCGAATCGAAGAAAAATCTAAATATTATCTAGGCACCAAAATGTGAATAACAGAATT
Source organism: Callithrix jacchus (assembly GCF_049354715.1). Classification (NCBI taxonomy): domain Eukaryota; kingdom Metazoa; phylum Chordata; class Mammalia; order Primates; family Cebidae; genus Callithrix; species Callithrix jacchus. The sequence goes on along the minus strand of NC_133511.1, from coordinate 133,309,125 downwards.
TCTCTGAGTATAATCTGACAGAAAAAATATACAATGCCCTATTCTACTCTGCTTTGGAGTATATACACCAACTCCATATTCTTTCTCATGTAAAATAAAGAAATTCTATATTTAAGCAAATCGAACAAAATCTCTATATTATCTAGGTACCCCAATGATAAAAGCAATATTGCTCTGAATATAATCTGTCAGAAAGAAGATACAATGCCCTTTTCTACTCTTTTTTGGAGTATATACACCAACTCAATATGCTCTCTGATGTAAAATACCAAAATTCTAATTTTACACGAATCGAAAGTAATCTTAATAATATCTATGCGCTCCAAAGTTAGAAGAAAATGGCTCTGAATAAAATCTGTTAGATAAAATATACAATGCCTTATTCTACTTTGTTTTGGAGTATATACACCAACTAAGTATGCTCTAATGTAAAATACCGAAATTTTAATTTTACCGATTCGAAAAAATATAAATATTATCTAGGCACCCCAATGTTAAAGCAAAATTGCGCTGAATATAATCGGTCAAAAAAAATATACAATGCCCTTTTCTACTCTGTTTTGGAGTATATACACCAAACCAATATGCTCTCTCATGTAAAATACAGAAATTCTAATTTTATGTAAATCGATAATAATCTAAATATTATCTAGGCATCCCAATGTTAATAGCATAATTGCTCTGAGTATAATCTGTCAGAAAAAATATACAATGCCCTATTCTACTCTGTTTTGGAGTATATACACCAACTCAAAATGCTCTCTCATGTAAAATACAGAAATTCTAATTTTACCCGAATCAAAAAATCTAAATATAATCTAGGCACCCCAACGTTAAAAGCAAAATTGCTCTGAATATAATCTGTCAGAAAAAATATACAATGCTCTTTTCTACACTATTTTGAAGTATATACACCAAATCAATATGCTCTCTCATGTAAAATACTGAAATGCTAATTTTACGCGAATCGAAAAAAATCTTAATATCTAGGCGCCCCAAAGTTAAAAGAAAATGGCTCTGAATATAGTCTGTTATAGAAAATATACAATGCCTTATTCTACTCTGTTTTGAAGTATATACACCAACTCAGTATACTCTCTCATGTAAAATACCGAAATTCTAAATTTACCCGAATCGAAAAAATTTAAATATTTTCTAGGCAGCCCAATGTTAAGAACAAAATTGCTCTGAATATAATCTGGCAGAAAAAATATACAAGGCCCTATTCTACTCTTTTTTGGAGGATATACACCAACTCCATGTGCTCTCTCATATAAAATACAGAAATTCTAATTCTATCCGAAATGAAAAAATCTAAATATTATCTAGGCACCCCAGTGTTAAAAACAAAATTGCTCTGAGTATAATCTGTCAGAAAAAATATACAATGCCGTATTCTACTCTGTTTTGGAGTATATACACCAACTCCATATGCTCTCTCATGTAAAATATAGAAATTCTATATTTAAGCGAATCGAAAAAAATCTAAATGTTATCTAGGCACCCCTGTGTTAAAAACAAAATTGCTCTGAGTATAATCTGTCAGAAAAAATATACAATACCCTATTCTACTCTGTTTTGGAGTATATACACCAACTCCATATGCTCTCTCATGTAAAATACAGAAATTCTATATTTAAGCGAATCGAAAAAAGTCTAAATATTATCTATGCACCCCAATATTAAAAGCAAAATTGCTCTGAATGTAATCTGTCAGAAAAAATATACAATGCCCTTTTCTACTCTGTTTTGTATTATATAAACCAACTCAGTATGCTCTCTCATGTAAAATAGAGAAATTCTTATTTTAACCGAATAGAAAAAATCTAAATATTATATAGCACCCCAATGTTAAAAACAAAATTGGTCTCAATATACACTGTCAGAAAAAATATACAATAACCTATTCTACTCTGTTTTAGAGTATATACACCAACTCAGTATGCTCTCTCATGTAAAATACTGAAATTATAAATTTACGTGAATCAAAAAAAATCTAAATATTATCTAGGCACCCCAATGTTAAAAGCAAGATTACACTGAATATAATCTGTCAGAAAAAATATACAATTCCCTCTTCTACCCCGTTTTGCAGCATATACACCAACTCAGTATGCTCTCTCATGAAAAATACAGAAATTCTAATTTTACCCGAATCGAAAAAATCTAAATATTATCTGGGCAACCCAATGTTAAAAACAAAATTGTTCTTAATATAGTCTGTCAGAAAAAATATACAATGCCCTATTCTACTTTGTTTTGGAGTATATACACCAACTCAGTATGCTCTCTCATGTAAAATACCAAAATTCTAATTTTACGTGAATCGACAAAAATGTAAATATTATCTAGGCACCTCAATGTTAAAAAAAATTTGCTCTGAAGTATAATCTGTTAGAAAAAATATGCAGTGCCCTATTTCACTCTGTTTTAAAGTATATACACCAACTCAGTCTACTGTCTCATGTAAAATACGGAAATTCTAAATTTACGTGAATCGACTAAAATCTAAATATTATCTAGGCACCCCAATGTTAAAAGCAAAATTGCTCTGAATATAATCTGTCATAAAAAATACACAATGCCTTTTTCTACTCTATTTTGGATTATATACACCAATTCAATATGCTCTCTCATGTAAAATACCGAAATTCTAATTTTACGTGAATCGAAAAAAATCTAAATAATATCTAGGCGCCCCAAAGTAAAAAGGAAATGGCTCTGAATATAGTCTGTTAGAGAAAATATACAATTCCCTATTCTGCTTTGTTTTAAAGTATATACACCAACTCCATATGCTCTCTCATGTAAAATAGAGAAATTCTATATTTAAGCGAATCGAAAAAAATCTAAACGTTATCTAGGCACCCCAATGTTAAAATCAAAATTGCTCTGAATATAATCTGTCATAAAAAATATACAGTCTTCTTTTCTACTCTCTTTTGGAGTATATACAGCAACTCAATATGCTCTCTCACGTAAAATACCGAAATTCTATATTTAAGCGAATCGAAAAAAATCTAAATATTATCTAGGAACCCGAATATTAAAAACAAAACTGCTCTGAATATAATCTGTCAGTAAACATATCCAATGCCCTATTCCACTCTGTTTTGGAATATATACACTAACTCAATATGCTGCCTCATGTAAAATACAGAAATTCTACATTTAAGCGAATCGAAAAAAAGTCTAAATATTATCTAGGCATGCCAATGTTAAAAGCAAAATTGCTCTGAATGTAGTCTGTACGAAAAACTATACAATGCCCTTTTCTACTCTGTTTTGTAGTATATACACCAACTCAATATGCTCTCTCATGTAAAATACTGAAATTCCAATATTACGTGAATCAAAAAAAATCTAAATAATATCTAGGCGCCCCAAAGTTAAAAAATAATGGCGCTGAATATAGTCTGTTAGAAAAAATATACAATGTCTTACTCTACTTTGTTTTGGAGTATATACACCAACTCAGTGTGCTCTGTCATGTAAAATACAAAAATTCTAATTTTACCTGAATCGAAAAAATCTAATCTAAACACCCCAATGTTAAAAAAAAAATTGCTCTGAATATAATTTGTCAGAAAAAATATCCAATGCCCTATTCTACTCTGTTTTGGAGTATATACACCAACTCAGTATGCTCTCTCATATAAAATACCGAAATTCTAATTTTACGTGAATCGAAAAAATCTAAATATTATCTAGACACCCCAATATTAAAAACAAAATTGCTCTGAATATAATCTATCAGAAAAAATATACATTTCCCTAATCTCCTCTGTTTCAAAGTATATACACCAACTCCCTTTGCTCTCTCATGTAAAATACAGAAATTCTATATTTAAGCAAATCTAATATAATCTAAATATTATCTATGCACCCCAATGTTAAAAGCAAAATTGCTCTGAATATAATCTGTCCGAAAAACTATACAATGACGTTTTCTAGTCTGTTTTGGAGTATATACACCAACTCAATAGGCTCTCTCATGTAAAATACCGATATTCTAATTTTACACGAATCGAAAAAAAATCTAAATAATATCTAGGTGCCCCAAAGTTAAAAGAAAATGGCTCTGAATATAGTCTGTTAGAAAAAATATACAATGCCTTATTCTACTGTGTTTTGGAGTATATACACCAACTCAGTATGCTCTCTTATATAAAATACCGATATTCTAATTTGACCCGAATAGAAAATATCTAAATATTATCTAGGCACTCCAATTTTAAAAACAAAATTGCTCTTAAAATAATCTGGCAGAAAAAATATACAATGCCCTATTCTACTCTTTTGTGGAGTATATACACCAACCCCATATGCTCTCTCATGTAAAATATAGAAATTCTATATTTCAGCAAATCGAAAAAAATCTAAATATTATCTAGGCACCCCAGTGTTAAAAAAAAATTGCTCTGAGTATAATCTGTCAGAAAAAATATACAATGCCCTATTCTACTCTGTTTTGGAGTATGTACACCAACTCCATATGCTCTCTCATGTAAAATACAGAAATTCTATATTTAAGCAAATTGATAAAAATCTAAATGTAATCTAGGCACAATATTAAAAGCAAAATTGCTGTGAATGTAGTCTCTCAGAATAAATATACAATGCCCTTTTCTATTCTGTTTTGTAGTATATAAACCAACTCAGTATGCTCTCTCATGTAAAATACAGAAATTCTAATTTTACTTAAATCGAAAAAATCTAAGTATTTTATAGGCACCCCAATGTTAAAAACAAAATTGCTCTAAATATAAACTGTCAGAAGAAATATACAATGCCCTATTCTTCTTTGTTTTAAATTAAATACACGAACTCAGTATGCTCTCTCATGAAAAATACCGAAATTCTAAATTTACATGAATCGAAAAATATATAAATATTATCTAGGCAACCCAATGTAAAAAGCAAAATACCTCTGAATAAAATATGTTAGAAAAAATATACGATGCCCTTTTATACTCTGTTTTGGAGTATATAAACCAACTCAATATGCTCTTTCATATAAAATACCGAAATTAAAATTTTATGCAAATCGAAAAAAATCTAAATAATATCTTGGCGCCCAAAAGTTAAAAGAAAATGTCTCTGATTATAGTCTGTTAGAAAAAATATACAATGCCTTATTTTACTCTTTTATGGAGTATATACACCAACTATAACTACATATGGTCTCTCATGTAAAATAGAGATATTCTAATTTTACGTGAATCGAAAAACAAGTAAATATAATCTAGGCACCCCAAAGTTAAAAGAAAATGGCTCTGAATATAGTCTGTTAGAAAAAATATACAATGCCTTATTCTATTGTTTTGAAGTATATACACCAACTCATTATGCTCTCTCATGTAAAATACCGAAACTCTAATTTTACCCGAATCGAAATAATCTAAATATTATCTAGGAACCCCAATGTAAAAAAAAAATTGCTTTAAGTATGATCTGTCAGAAAAAATATACAATGCCCAATTCTACTCTGTTTTGGAATATATACACCAACTGCATATGCTCTCTCATGTAAAATACAGAAATTCTATATTTAAGCGAATCGAAAAAATTATAAATATAATCTAGGCACCCCAATATTAAAAGCAAAATTGCTCTGAATGTAATCTGTCAGAAAAAATATACAATGACCTTTTCTACTTTGTTTTGTAGTATATAAACCAACTCAGTATGCTCTCTCATGTAAAATACAGAAATTCTAATTTTACCTGAATTGAAACAATTTAAATATTATATAGGCACCCCAATGTTAAAAAAAAAATTGCTCTCAATATAAACTATCAGAGAAAATATACAATGCCCTATTCTACTCTGTTTTGGAGTATATACACCAACTCAGTATGCTCTCTCATCTAAAATAATGAAATTTAAATTTACGTGAATCGAAAAAAATCTAAATATTATCTAGACACCCGAATGTTAAAAGAAAAATTGCTCTGATTATAATCTGTCAGACAAAACATACAATGCCCTTTTCTACTCTGTTTTGGAGTATATACACCACCTCAATTTGCTCTCTCATGTAAAATACCGAAATTCTAATTTTACGCGAGTCGAAAATAATCTAAATAATATCTAGGAGCCCCAAAGTTAAAAGAAAATGGCTCTGAATATAGTCTGTTAAAAAAAAATACAATGTCTTATTCTACTTTTTTTTGGAGTATATACACCAACTCAGTATGCTCTCTCATTTAAAATACAGAAATTCTAATTTTACGTGAATTGAAAAAAATCTAAATATTATCTAGACACCCCAATATTAAAAGCAAAATTTCTCTGAATATAATCTGTTAGAAAAAATATAAAATGCCCTATTCTACTCTGTTTTGGAGTACATACACCAACTCAATATGCTCTCTCAAGTAAAATACTGAAATTCTAATTTTACGCAAATCAAAAAAATCTAAATAATATCTAGGCGCCCCAAAGTTAAAAGAAAATGGCTCTGAATATAGTCTGTTAGAAAAAATATACAATGCCTTATTCTACTCTGTTTTGAAGTATATACACCAACTCAGTATGCTCTCTCATCTAAAACACCGAAATTCTAATTTTACGTGAATCGAAAAAAATGTAAATATCTTCTAGGCACCCCAATCTTAAAATCAAAATTGCTCTGAATATAATCTGTCAGAAAAAATATACAATGCCCTATTCTACTCTGTTTTGGAGTATATACACCAACTCAATATTGTCTCTCATGTAAAATACAGAAATTTTATATTTAAGCGAATCGAAAAAAATCTATATATTATCTATGCACCCCAATGTAGAAAGCAAAATTGCTCTGAATATAATCTGTCAGAAAAAATATACAATGCCCTTTTCTACTCTGTTTTGGAGTATATACACCAACTCAGTATGCTCTCTCATGTAAAATACAGAAATTCTAATTTTACCCGAATCGAAAATATCTAAATATTATCTAGGCACCCCAATGTTAAAAACAAAATTGCTCTGAATATAATCTGTCAGAGTAGATATACAATGCAATATTCCACTCTGTTTTAGAGTATATGTAACAACTACATATTTTCTCTCTTGTAAAATACAGAAATTATATATTTAAGCGAATCGATATAAATCTAAATATTATCTAGGCACCGCAATGTTAAAAGCAAAATAGCTCTGAATATTTTCTGTCAGAAAAAATATACAATGCATATTTCTACTCTGTTTTGGAGTATATACACCAACTCAATATGCTCTCTCATGTAAAATATCGATATTCTTATTTTACATGAATTGAAAAAAATATAAATAATATCTAGGCGCCCCAAAGTTAAAAGAAAATGGCTCTGAATATAGTCTGTTAGAAAAAATATACAATGCCTTATTCTACTTTGTTATGGAGTATATACTCCAACTCAGTATGCTCTCTCATGTAAAATAATAGAGAAATTCTAATTTTACAGGAATCGAAAAAATCTAAATATTATCTAGGCACCCCAATGTTAAAAACAAAATTGCTCTGAATATAATCTGTCAGAAAAAATATACAATGCCCTATTCTACTCTGTTTTGGAGTATGTAGACCAACTCCATACGCTCTCTCATCTAAAATACAAAAATTCTATATTTAAGCGTATCGAAAAAAATCTAAATATTATCTAGGCACCCCAATGTTAAAAACAAAACTGCTCTGAATATAATCTGTCAGAAATAATATACAACGCCCTATTCTACTCTGTTTTGGATTATATACACCAAATCAGTATGCTCTCTCATGGAAAATACCGAAATTCTAATTTTAAGTGAATCGAAAAAATCTAAATATTATCTAGGCACCCTAATGTTAAAAACAAAATTGCTCTGAATATATTCTGTCAGAAAAAATATACAATGCCCTATTCTACTCTGTTTTAAAGTATATACACCAACTCCATATGTTCTCTCATGTAAAATAATAAAATTCTATATTTAAGAGAATCAAATGAAATCTAAATATTATCTAGGAAACCCAATGTTAAAAGCAAAATTGCTCTGAATATAATCTGTCAGAAAAAATATACAATGCCCTATTCTACTCTGTTTTGGAGTATATAAAGCAACTCAATATGCTCTCTCATGTAAAATACCGAAATTCTAAATTTACACGAATCGAAAAAAATCTAAATAATATCTAGGCGCGTCAACGTTAAAGGAAAATGACTCTAAATATAGTCTGTTAGAAAAAACATACAATGCCTAATTCTACTCTGTTTTGGAGTTTATACACCAAATCAGTATGCTCTCTCATGTAACATACAGAAATTCTAATTTTACCCGAAACGAAAACATCTAAATATTATCTAGGCACCTTAATGTTAAAAACAAAATTGCTCTGAATATAATGTGTCATAAAAAATATACAATGCCCTATTCTACTCTGTTTCGGAGTATATACACCAACTCCATATGCTCTCTCATGTAAAATACAGAAATTGTATATTTAAGCGAATCCAAAAAATCTAAATATTATCTAGGCACCCGAATGTTAAAAGCAAAATTGCTCTGAATATAAACTGGTAGAAAAAATATACAATGCCCTTTGCTACTCTGTTTTGGAGTATATACACCAACTCTATATGCTCTCTCATGTAAACTACCGAAATTCTAATTTTACCCAAATCGAAAGAAATATAAATAATATCTAGACACCCCAAAGATAAAAGAAAATGGCTCTGAATATAGTCTGTTGAAAAAAAATAAAATGCCTTATTCTACTCTTTTTTGGAGTATATACACCAACTCAGTATGCTCTCTCATGTAAAATGCAGAAATTCAAATTTTAACCGAATCAAAAAAATCTAAATATTACCCAGGCACCCCAATGTTAAAAACAAAATTTCTCTGAATATAATCTGTTAGAAAAAATATACAATGCCCTATTCTACTCTGTTTTGGAGTATATACACCAACTCCATATGCTCTCTCTTAAAAAATACAGAAATTCTATATTTAAGCAAATAGAAAAAAATCTAAGTATTATCTAGGCACCACAATGTTAAAAGCAAAATTGCTCTGAAGAATATCTGTCAGAAAAAATATACAATGCCCTTTTCTACTCTCTTTTGTAGTATATACACCAACTCAATAGGCTCTCTCATGTAAAATATTGATATTCTTATTTTACACGAATCGAAAATAATCTAAATAATATATAGGCGCCAGAAGGTTAAAACAAAATGGCTCTGAATATAGTCTGTTTGAAAAAAATACAATGCCTTATTCTACTCTGTTTGGGAGTATATACAACAATTCAGTATGCTCTCTTATGTAAAATACAAAAATTCTAATTTTACAGGAATCGAAAAAATCTAAATATTATCTAGGCACCCCAATGTTAAAAACAAAATTGCTCGGAATATAAAATGTCATAAAAAATATACAATGCTCTATTCTACTCTGTTTTGGAGTATATAGCCCAACTCCATATGCTCTCTCATGTAAAATACAAAAATTATATATTTAAGCAAATCGGAAAAAATATAAATATTATCTAGGCACCCAAATGACAAAAAAAACTTCTCTGAATATAATCTGTTTGAAAAAATATACAATGCTTTATTCTACTCTGTTTTGGAGTATATACAAAAACTTCATATGGTCTTCCATGTAAAATACAGAAATTCTATATTTAAGCGAATCGAAAAAAATCTAAATACTATCTAGGCACCCCAATGTTAAAAACAAAATTTCTCTTAATATAATCTGTCAGAAAATATATACAATGCCCTATTCTACTCTGTTTTGGAGTATATACACCAACTCAGTATGCTCTCTCATTTAAAATACCGAAATTCTAATTTTAAGTGAAACGAAAAAATCTAAATACTATCTAGGCACCCCAATGTTAAAAACAAAATTGCTCTAAATATATTCTGTGAAAAAAAGATATACAATGCCCTATTCTACTCGGTTTCGAAGTATATACACCAACTCCATATGCTCTCTCATGTAAAACAATAAAATTCTATATTTAAGCGAATCAAATAAAATCTAAATATTATCTAGGCACCCCAATGTTAAAAGCAAAATTGCTCTGAATATAGTCTGTCAGATGAAATATACAATGCCCTATTCTACTCTTTTTTGGAGTATATACACCAAGTCAATATGCTCTCTCATTTAAAATAAAGATATTCTAAATATACGGGAAAAAAAAAAATCTAAATAATATCTAGGAGCCCCAAAGTTAAAAGAAATTGGCTCTGAATATAGTCTGTTAGAAAAAATATACAATGCCTTATTCTACTCTGTTTTGGAGTATATACACCAAATCAGTATGCTCTCTCATGTAAAATACAGAAATTCTAATTTTACCCGAATCAAAAAAATCTAAATATTATCTAGGCATTCCAATGTTAAAAAAAAATTTCTCTGAATATGGTCTGTCAGAAAAAATATACAATGCACTATTCTACTCTTTTTTAAAGTATATACACCAACTCCATATGCTCTCTCATATAAAACAGAGAAATTCTATATTTAAGCGAATCGAAAAAAATCTAAATATTATCTAGACACCCGAATGTTAAAAGAAAAATTGCTCTGATTATAATCTGTCAGACAAAACATACAATGCCCTTTTCTACTCTGTTTTGGAGTATATACACCACCTCAATTTGCTCTCTCATGTAAAATACCGAAATTCTAATTTTACGCGAGTCGAAAATAATCTAAATAATATCTAGGAGCCCCAAAGTTAAAAGAAAATGGCTCTGAATATAGTCTGTTAAAAAAAAATACAATGTCTTATTCTACTTTTTTTTGGAGTATATACACCAACTCAGTATGCTCTCTCATTTAAAATACAGAAATTCTAATTTTACGTGAATTGAAAAAAATCTAAATATTATCTAGACACCCCAATATTAAAAGCAAAATTTCTCTGAATATAATCTGTTAGAAAAAATATAAAATGCCCTATTCTACTCTGTTTTGGAGTACATACACCAACTCAATATGCTCTCTCAAGTAAAATACTGAAATTCTAATTTTACGCAAATCAAAAAAATCTAAATAATATCTAGGCGCCCCAAAGTTAAAAGAAAATGGCTCTGAATATAGTCTGTTAGAAAAAATATACAATGCCTTATTCTACTCTGTTTTGAAGTATATACACCAACTCAGTATGCTCTCTCATCTAAAACACCGAAATTCTAATTTTACGTGAATCGAAAAAAATGTAAATATCTTCTAGGCACCCCAATCTTAAAATCAAAATTGCTCTGAATATAATCTGTCAGAAAAAATATACAATGCCCTATTCTACTCTGTTTTGGAGTATATACACCAACTCAATATTGTCTCTCATGTAAAATACAGAAATTTTATATTTAAGCGAATCGAAAAAAATCTATATATTATCTATGCACCCCAATGTAGAAAGCAAAATTGCTCTGAATATAATCTGTCAGAAAAAATATACAATGCCCTTTTCTACTCTGTTTTGGAGTATATACACCAACTCAGTATGCTCTCTCATGTAAAATACAGAAATTCTAATTTTACCCGAATCGAAAATATCTAAATATTATCTAGGCACCCCAATGTTAAAAACAAAATTGCTCTGAATATAATCTGTCAGAGTAGATATACAATGCAATATTCCACTCTGTTTTAGAGTATATGTAACAACTACATATTTTCTCTCTTGTAAAATACAGAAATTATATATTTAAGCGAATCGATATAAATCTAAATATTATCTAGGCACCGCAATGTTAAAAGCAAAATAGCTCTGAATATTTTCTGTCAGAAAAAATATACAATGCATATTTCTACTCTGTTTTGGAGTATATACACCAACTCAATATGCTCTCTCATGTAAAATATCGATATTCTTATTTTACATGAATTGAAAAAAATATAAATAATATCTAGGCGCCCCAAAGTTAAAAGAAAATGGCTCTGAATATAGTCTGTTAGAAAAAATATACAATGCCTTATTCTACTTTGTTATGGAGTATATACTCCAACTCAGTATGCTCTCTCATGTAAAATAATAGAGAAATTCTAATTTTACAGGAATCGAAAAAATCTAAATATTATCTAGGCACCCCAATGTTAAAAACAAAATTGCTCTGAATATAATCTGTCAGAAAAAATATACAATGCCCTATTCTACTCTGTTTTGGAGTATGTAGACCAACTCCATACGCTCTCTCATCTAAAATACAAAAATTCTATATTTAAGCGTATCGAAAAAAATCTAAATATTATCTAGGCACCCCAATGTTAAAAACAAAACTGCTCTGAATATAATCTGTCAGAAATAATATACAACGCCCTATTCTACTCTGTTTTGGATTATATACACCAAATCAGTATGCTCTCTCATGGAAAATACCGAAATTCTAATTTTAAGTGAATCGAAAAAATCTAAATATTATCTAGGCACCCTAATGTTAAAAACAAAATTGCTCTGAATATATTCTGTCAGAAAAAATATACAATGCCCTATTCTACTCTGTTTTAAAGTATATACACCAACTCCATATGTTCTCTCATGTAAAATAATAAAATTCTATATTTAAGAGAATCAAATGAAATCTAAATATTATCTAGGAAACCCAATGTTAAAAGCAAAATTGCTCTGAATATAATCTGTCAGAAAAAATATACAATGCCCTATTCTACTCTGTTTTGGAGTATATAAAGCAACTCAATATGCTCTCTCATGTAAAATACCGAAATTCTAAATTTACACGAATCGAAAAAAATCTAAATAATATCTAGGCGCGTCAACGTTAAAGGAAAATGACTCTAAATATAGTCTGTTAGAAAAAACATACAATGCCTAATTCTACTCTGTTTTGGAGTTTATACACCAAATCAGTATGCTCTCTCATGTAACATACAGAAATTCTAATTTTACCCGAAACGAAAACATCTAAATATTATCTAGGCACCTTAATGTTAAAAACAAAATTGCTCTGAATATAATGTGTCATAAAAAATATACAATGCCCTATTCTACTCTGTTTCGGAGTATATACACCAACTCCATATGCTCTCTCATGTAAAATACAGAAATTGTATATTTAAGCGAATCCAAAAAATCTAAATATTATCTAGGCACCCGAATGTTAAAAGCAAAATTGCTCTGAATATAAACTGGTAGAAAAAATATACAATGCCCTTTGCTACTCTGTTTTGGAGTATATACACCAACTCTATATGCTCTCTCATGTAAACTACCGAAATTCTAATTTTACCCAAATCGAAAGAAATATAAATAATATCTAGACACCCCAAAGATAAAAGAAAATGGCTCTGAATATAGTCTGTTGAAAAAAAATAAAATGCCTTATTCTACTCTTTTTTGGAGTATATACACCAACTCAGTATGCTCTCTCATGTAAAATGCAGAAATTCAAATTTTAACCGAATCAAAAAAATCTAAATATTACCCAGGCACCCCAATGTTAAAAACAAAATTTCTCTGAATATAATCTGTTAGAAAAAATATACAATGCCCTATTCTACTCTGTTTTGGAGTATATACACCAACTCCATATGCTCTCTCTTAAAAAATACAGAAATTCTATATTTAAGCAAATAGAAAAAAATCTAAGTATTATCTAGGCACCACAATGTTAAAAGCAAAATTGCTCTGAAGAATATCTGTCAGAAAAAATATACAATGCCCTTTTCTACTCTCTTTTGTAGTATATACACCAACTCAATAGGCTCTCTCATGTAAAATATTGATATTCTTATTTTACACGAATCGAAAATAATCTAAATAATATATAGGCGCCAGAAGGTTAAAACAAAATGGCTCTGAATATAGTCTGTTTGAAAAAAATACAATGCCTTATTCTACTCTGTTTGGGAGTATATACAACAATTCAGTATGCTCTCTTATGTAAAATACAAAAATTCTAATTTTACAGGAATCGAAAAAATCTAAATATTATCTAGGCACCCCAATGTTAAAAACAAAATTGCTCGGAATATAAAATGTCATAAAAAATATACAATGCTCTATTCTACTCTGTTTTGGAGTATATAGCCCAACTCCATATGCTCTCTCATGTAAAATACAAAAATTATATATTTAAGCAAATCGGAAAAAATATAAATATTATCTAGGCACCCAAATGACAAAAAAAACTTCTCTGAATATAATCTGTTTGAAAAAATATACAATGCTTTATTCTACTCTGTTTTGGAGTATATACAAAAACTTCATATGGTCTTCCATGTAAAATACAGAAATTCTATATTTAAGCGAATCGAAAAAAATCTAAATACTATCTAGGCACCCCAATGTTAAAAACAAAATTTCTCTTAATATAATCTGTCAGAAAATATATACAATGCCCTATTCTACTCTGTTTTGGAGTATATACACCAACTCAGTATGCTCTCTCATTTAAAATACCGAAATTCTAATTTTAAGTGAAACGAAAAAATCTAAATACTATCTAGGCACCCCAATGTTAAAAACAAAATTGCTCTAAATATATTCTGTGAAAAAAAGATATACAATGCCCTATTCTACTCGGTTTCGAAGTATATACACCAACTCCATATGCTCTCTCATGTAAAACAATAAAATTCTATATTTAAGCGAATCAAATAAAATCTAAATATTATCTAGGCACCCCAATGTTAAAAGCAAAATTGCTCTGAATATAGTCTGTCAGATGAAATATACAATGCCCTATTCTACTCTTTTTTGGAGTATATACACCAAGTCAATATGCTCTCTCATTTAAAATAAAGATATTCTAAATATACGGGAAAAAAAAAAATCTAAATAATATCTAGGAGCCCCAAAGTTAAAAGAAATTGGCTCTGAATATAGTCTGTTAGAAAAAATATACAATGCCTTATTCTACTCTGTTTTGGAGTATATACACCAAATCAGTATGCTCTCTCATGTAAAATACAGAAATTCTAATTTTACCCGAATCAAAAAAATCTAAATATTATCTAGGCATTCCAATGTTAAAAAAAAATTTCTCTGAATATGGTCTGTCAGAAAAAATATACAATGCACTATTCTACTCTTTTTTAAAGTATATACACCAACTCCATATGCTCTCTCATATAAAACAGAGAAATTCTATATTTAAGCGAATCGAAAAAAATCTAAATATTATCTACGCACCCCAATGTTAAAAGAAAAATTGCTCTGAATATAATCTGTCAGAAAAAATATACAATGCCCTATTCTACTCTGTTTTAAAGTATATACACAAACTCCATATGTTCTCTCATGTAAAATAATAAAATTCTATATTTAAGAGAATCAAATGAAATCTAAATATTATCTTGGCACCCCAATGTTAAAAGCAAAATTTCTCTGAATATATTCTGTCAGAAAAAATATACAATGCCCTTTTCTACTCTGTTTTGGAGTATATACACCAACTCAATATGCTCTCTCATGTAAAATACCGAAATTCTAATTTTAAGTGAATTGAAAAAATCTAAATATTATCTAGGCACCGCAATGTTAAAAGCAAAATTGTTCTAAATATAATCTGTCAGAAGAAATATACACTGCCGTTTTCTACTCTGTTTTGGAGTATATACCCCAACTCAATAGGCTCTCTCATGTAAAATATCGATATTCTAATTTTACCCGAAACGAAAAAATCTAAATAATATCTAGGTGCCACAAAGTTAAAAGACAATGGCTCTGAATATAGTCTGTTAGAAAAAAAATACAATGCCTTATTCTACTTTGTTTTGGAGTATATACACCAACTTAGTATGCTCTCTCATGTAAAATACAGAAATTCTAATTTTACACAAATCGAAACAATCTAAATATTATCTAGGCACCCTAATCTTAAAAACAAAATTGCTCTGAATATAATCTGTCAGAAAAGATATACAATGCCCTATTCTACTCTGTTTTGGAGTATATAGACCAACTCCATACGCTCTCTCATGTTAAATACAGAAATTCTATATTTAAGCTCCTCGAAAAAAATCTAAATATTATCTAGGCACCCCAATGTTAAAAACAAAACTGCTCTGAATATAATCTGTCAGAAATAATATACAATGCCCTATTCTACACTGTTTTAGATTATATACACTAACTCAGTATGCTCTCTCATGTAAAATACCGAAATTCTAATTTTAAGTGAATCGAAAAAATCTAAATATTATCTAGGCACCCGAATATTAAAAACAAAATTGCTCTGAATATATTCTGTTAATAAAAAAGATACAATGCCCTATTCTACTCTGTTTCAAAGTGTATACACCAACTCCATATGCTCTCTCATGTAAAATACAGAAATTCTATATTTAAGTGAATCGAAAAAAATCTAAATATTATCTAGGCACACCAATAATAAAAAGAAAATTTCTCCGAATATAATCTGTCAGAAAAAATATACAATGCCCTATTCTACTCGGTTTTGGAGTATATACACCAACTCAGTATGCTCTCTCATGTAAAATACAGAAATTCTAATTTTACGTGAATCGAAAGAAATTGAAATATTATCTAGGCACTCAAACGTTAAAAGCAAAATTGCTCTGAATATAATCTGTCAGAAAAAATATACAATACCCTTTTCTACTTTGTTTTGTAGTATATACACCAACTCAATATGCTCTCTTATGTAAAATACCGAAATTCTCAATTTACACGAATCGAAAAAAATCTAAATAATATCTAGGCGCGTCAACGTTAAAGGAAAATGACTCTAAATATAGTCTGTTAGAAAAAATATACAATGCCTTATTCTACTCTGTTTTGGAGTATATACACCAAATCAGTATGCTCTCTCATGTAAAATACAGAAATTCTAATTTTACCCGAATCAAAAAAATCTAAATATTATCTAGGCACCTTAATGTTAAAAACAAAACTGCTCTGAATATATTCTGTCAGAAAAAATATACAATGCCCTATTCTCCTCTGTTTTGGAATATATACACCAACTGAATATGCTCTCTCATGTAAAATACAGAAATTTTATATTTAAGCAAATCGAATAAAATCTAAATATTATCTAGGCACCCCAATGTTAAAAGCAAAATTGTTCTGAATATAATTTGTCAGAAAAAATATACAATGCCCTTTTCTACTTTTTTTTGGAGGATATACACCAACTCAATAGGCTCTCTCATGTAAAATATCGATATTCTAATTTTACACGAATCGAAAACAAATCTAAATAATATCTAGGCGTTCCAAAGTTAAAAGAAAATTTCTCTGAATATAGTCTGTTAGAAAAAATATGGAATGCCTTATTCTACTCTGTTTTGGAGTATATACACTAACTCAGTATGCTCTCTCATGTAAAATACAGAAATTATAATTTTACCCAAATCGAAAAAATCTAAATATTATCTAGGCACCCCAATGTTAAAAGCAAAATTGCTCTGAATATAATCTGTAAGAAAAAATAAACAATTCCCTATTCTACTCTGTTTTGGAGTATATACACGAACTCAGTATGCTCTCTCATGTAAAATACCGAAATTCTAATATTACGTGAATCAAAAAAATCTAAATATTATTTAGGCACCCCAATGTTAAAAGCAAAATTGCTCTGAATTTAATCTGTAAGAAAAAATATACAATGCCTTTTTCTACTCTGTTTTGTAGTATATACACCAACTCAATATGCTCTCTCATGTAAAATACTGAAATTCCAATATTACGTGAATCGAAAAAATTGTAAATAATATCTAGGCGCCCCAAAGTTAAAATAAAATTGCGCTGAATATAGTCTGTTATAAAAACTATACAATGTCTTACTCTACTCTGTTTTGGAGTATATACACCAGCTCAGTGTGCTCTGTCATGTAAAATACAAAAATTCTAATTTTACCCAAATCGAAAAAATCTAAATATAATCTAGGCACCCCAATGTTAAAAAAAAAATTGCTCTGAATATAGTTTTTCAGAAAAAATATACAATGCCCTATTCTTCTCTGTTTTAAAGTATATACAGCAACTCAGTATGCTCTCTCATATAAAATACCGAAATTCTAATTTTACGTGAATTGAAAAAATCTAAATAGTATCTAGACACCCCAATGTTAAAAACAAAATTGCTCTGAATATAATCTGTCAGAAAAAATATACAATGCCCTATTCTCCTTCGTTTCGGAGTATAGACACCAACTCCCTATGCTCTCTCATGTAAAATACAGAAATTATATATTTAAGCAAATCGAATATAATCTAAATACTATCTAGGCACCCCAATTTTAAAAGCAAAATTGCTCTGAATATAATCTGTCTGAAAAAATATACAATGCCGTATTCTACTCTGTTTTGGAGTATATACACCAACTTCATATGCAATCTTATGTAAAATACAGAAATTGCATATTTAAGCGAATCAAAAACAAAAACGAAATATAATCTAGGCACCCCAATGTTAAAAGCAAAATTGCTCTGAATATAATCTGTCATTAAAAATATACAATGCCCTTTTCTACTCTGTTTTGGATTATATACACCAACTCAATATACTCTCTTATGTAAAATACATATATTCTAATTTTACGCGAATCGAAAAAAATCTAAAGATTATCTACTCACCCCAATGTTAAAAGCAAAATTTCTCTGAATATAATCTGTCAGAAAAAATATACAATGTTCTTTTCTACACTGTTTTGTAGTATATACACCAACTCAATATGCTCTCTCATGTAAAATAGCGACATTCGAATTTTACGCGAATCGAAAAAAATCTTAATAATATATAGGTGCCCCAAAGTTAAAAGAAATTGGCTCTGAATATAGTTTGTTATAAAAAATATACAATGTCTTATTCTACTCTGTTTTCAAGTATATACACCAACTCAGTATGCTCTCTCATGTAAAATACCGAAATTCTAATTTTACCCGAATTGAAAAAATCTAAATACTATCTAGGCACTCCAATGTTAAAAACAAAATTGCTCTTAATATAATCTGGCAGAAAAATATACAATGCCCTATTCTACTCTGTTTTGGAGTATATACACCAACTCTACATGCTCTCTTATGTAAAATATAGAAGTTCTATATTTAGGCAAAACGAAAAAAATCTATATATTATCTAGGCACCCCAATGTTAAACTAAAAATTGCTCTGAATATAATCTGTCAGAAAAAATATACAATGCCATTTTTTACTTTGTTTTGGAAATATATACAGCAACTCAATATGCTCTCTCATGTAAAATACAGAAATTGTATATTTAAGCTAATTGAAAAAAATATAAATATTATCTAGGCACCCCAATGTTAAAAGCAATATTGCTCTGAATATAATCGGTCATAAAAAATATACAATACCCTATTCTACTCTGTTTTGGAGTATTTGCACCAACTCCATATTCTCTCTCATGTAAAATACAGAAATTTTATATTTAAGCGAATCGAAAAAAATCTATATATTATCTAGGCACCCCAATGTTAAAAGCAAAATTGCTCTGAATATAATCTGTTCGAACAAATATACAATGTTATTTTCTACTCTGTTTTGTAGTGAATACACAAACTCAATATGCTCTCTCATGAAATATACAGAAATTCTAATTTTACCTGAATCGATAAAATCTAAATATTATCTATGGAACCCAATGTTTAAAGCAAAATTGCTCTGAATATAATCTGTCAGAAAAAATATACAATGCCTTATTCTACTTTGTTTTAGAGTATATACACCAACTCAATATGCTCTCTCATGTAAAATACCGAAATTCTAATTTTACACGAATTGAAAAAAATCTAAATAATATCTAGGCGCTCTATAGTTAAAAGAAATTGGATCTGAATATATTCTGTTATAAAAAATATACAATGCCTTATTAGACTTTGTTTTGGAGTGTATACACCAACTCAGTATGCTCTCTCATGTAAAATACCGAAATTCTAATTTTACGTGATTCGAAAAAAATCTAAATATTATCTAGGCACTTCAATGTTCAAAGCAAAATGGCTCTGAATATAATCTGTCACAGAAAATATCCAATTCATTTTTCTATTCTGTTTTGGAGTAAATACAGCAACTCAATATGCTCTCTCATGTAAAATACAGAAAGATTAATTTTACGAGAATCAAAAATATGTAAATAATATCCAGGCGCCCGATAGTTCAAAGAAAAATTGCTCTGAATATAGTCTGTCAAAAAGAATATAAAATGCTTTTTTCTACTCTGCTTTGGAGTCTATACACCAACTCTATATGCTCTCTCATTTAAAATAACGAAATTTTAATTATACGCAAATCGAAAAAAATCTGAATAATATCTAGGCGCCCCAAACTTAAAGAAAATGGCTCTGAATATAGTCTGTAAGAAAAAATATACAATGCCTTATTCTGCTCTGTTTTAAAGTACATACACCAACTCAGTATGCTCTCTCATGTAAAATACAGAAATTCTAATTTTACATGAATCGAAAAAAATCTAAATATTGTCTAGGCACCCCAATGTTAAAAGAAAAATTGCTCTGAATATAATCTGTCATAAAAAATATACAATGCTTTTTCTACTCTGTTTTGTAGTATATACACCAACACAGTATGCTCTCTTATGTAAAATACAGAAACTGTAATTTTACCTGAATTGAAAGAATCTAAATATTATCTAGGCACCCCAATGTTAAAAACAAAATTGCTCTGAATATAATCTGTCAGAAAAAATATACAATGCCCTATTCTACTCTGTTTTGGAGTATATACACCAACTCAGTATGCTCTCTCATGTAAAATACTGAAATTCTAATTTTACGAAAATCGAAACAAATCTAAATAATATTTAGGCGCCCCAAAGTTAAAAGAAAATGGCTCTGAAAACAGTCTCTTAGAAAAAATATACAATGTTTTATTCTACTCTGTTTTGGAGTATATACACCAACTCAATATGGTCTCTCATGTAAAATACCAAAATTCTAATTTTACGAAAATCGAAACAAATCTAAATAATATCTTGGCGCCACGAAGTTAAGAGAAAATGGCTCTGAATATAGTCTGTTAGAAAAAATATACAATGTTTTATTCTACTCTGTGTTGGAGTATATACACCAGTCAGTATGCTCTCTCATGTAAAATTCCGAAATTCTAAATTTACATTAATCGAAAAAAATGTAAATAGTATCTATGCACCCGGATGTTAAAAGCAAAATTGCTCTGAATATAATCTGTCAGAAAAAATATAAAATGCCCTTTTCTAATTTGTTTTGGGTATATACACCAACTCAGTATGCTCTCTCATGTAAAATACAGTAATTCTAATTTTACGTGAATCGAAAAAAATGTAAATAGTATCTAGGCACCCGAATGTTAATAGCAAATTTGCTCTGAATATAATCTGTCAGATAATATATACGAGGCCCTATTCTACTCTGTTTTGGAGTATATATATTAACTCAGTATGCTCTCTCATGTAAAATACAGAAATTCTAATTTTACACTAATCGAAAATAATCTAAATATTATCTATTAACCCCAATGTTAAAAACAAAATTGCTCTGAATATATTATGTCAGAAAAAATATACAATGCCCTATTCTACTTTTTTTGTAGTATATACAGCAACTCAATATGCTCTCTCATGTAAAATACCGAAATTCAAATTTTATGCAAATCGAAGAAAATCTAAATAATATCTAGGCACCCAAAGGTAAAAGAAAATGTCTCTGAATATAGTCTGTTAGAAAAAATATACAATGCCTTCTTCTACTCTGTTTTGGAGTATATACAGCAACTCAGTATGCTCTCTCATATAAAATACCGAAATTCTAATTTTACATGAATCGACAAAAATCTAAATATTATCTAGGAACCCAATGTTAAAAACAAAAGTGCTCTGAGTATAATCTGTCAGAAAAAAATATACAATGTTTTATTCTACTTTGTTTTGCAGTATATTCACCAACTCAGTTTGGTCTCTCATGTAAAATACAAAAATTCTATATTTAAGCGAATCGAAAAAAATCTAAATATTATCTAGGCACTCCGATGTTACAAGAAAAATTGCTCTGAATATAATCTGTCCGAAAAAATATACAATGGCCTTTTCTACTCTGTTTTGTAGTATATACACCAACTCAATATGCTCTCCCCTGTAAAATACAGAAATTCTAGTTTAACCCAAATCGAAAAAAGCTAAATAATTTTTAGGCACCCTAAATTTAAAAACAAAATTCCTCTGAAAATAATCTGTCAGAAAAAATATACAATGCCCTATTCTACTCTGTTTTGGAGTATATACACTAACTCAGTATGCTCTCTCATATAAAATACCGAAATTCTAATTTTACGTGAATCGAAAAAAATCTAAATATTATCTAGAAACTCGAATGTTAAAAGCAAAATTTCTCTGATTATAATCTGTCAGAAAAATTTTACAATGTTCTTTTCTACTCTGTTTTGGAGTATATACACCCACTCAATATGCTCTCTCATGTAACATACCGAAATTCTAATTTTGCGTGAATCGATAAAAATCTAAATAATATCTAGGCGTCCCAAGTTAAAAGAAAATGACTCTGAATAGAGTCTGTTAGAGAAAATATACAATGCCTTATTCTACTCTGTTTTGGAGTATATACACCAACTCATTATGCTCTCTCATGTAAAATACTGAAATTCTAATTTACGTGAATCGAATAAAATCTAAATATTATCTAGGCACCCCAATGTTAATAGCAAAATTGCTCTGAATATAATCTCTCAGAGAAAATATACAATGCCCTTTTCTACTCTGTTTTGGAGTATATACACCAACTCAATATGCTCTCTCATGTAAAATAAAGAAATTCTAATTTTACATGAATCGAAAAAAATCTAAATTGTATCTATGCATCCGAATGTAAAAAGCAAAATTGCTCTGAATATAATCTTTCAGAAAAAATATACAATGGCTTTTTCTACTGTGGTTTGGAGTATATACACCAACTCAATATGCTCTCTAATGTAAAATACCGAAAGTCTAATTTTACGCAAATTGAAAAAAATCTAAATAATATCTAGGCGCCCCAAAATTAAAAGAAAATGGCTCTGAATATAGTATGTTAGAGAAAATATACAATGCCTTATTCTATTCTGTTTTGGAGTATATACAACAACTCAGTATGCTCTCTTGTAAAATACAGAAATTCTAATATTACCCAAATCTAGAAAACCTAAATATTATCTAGGCCCCCATTGTTAAAAACAAAATTGCTCTGAATATAATCTGTCAGAAAAAATATACAATGCCTTTTTCTTCTCTGTTTTGTAGTATATACTCCAACTCAATATGCTCTCTCATGTAAAATACCAAAATTCTAATTTTACGCGAATCGATAAAAATCTAAGTAATATCTAAGCGCTCCGAAGTTAAAAGTAAGTGGCTCTGAATATAGTCTGTTAGAATAAATATACAATGCCATATTCTACTCTGTTTAGGAGTATATACACCAACTCAGTATGCTCTCGCATGTAAAATACCGAAATTCTAATTTTAAATGAATCGAAAAAAATCTGAATATTATCTAGGGACCCCAATGTCAAAAACAAAATTTCGCTGAGTATAATCTGTCAGAAAAAAATATACAATGCCCTATTCTACTTTGTTTTGGAGTGTATTCACCAACTGAGTTTGCTCTCTCATGTAAAATACAAAAATTCTATATTTAAGTGATTCGGAAAAAGTCTAAATATTATCTAGGCACTCCAATGTAAAAAGCAAAATTGCTCTGAATATATTCTGTCCAAAAATATACAATGCCCTTTTCTACTCTGTTTTTTAGTATATACACCATCTCAATATGATCTATCAGGTAAAATACAGAAATTCTACTTTTACCCAAATCGAAAAAATCTAAATAATTTCTAGGCATCCTAAGGTTAAAAACAAAATTGCTCTGAATATAATCTGTCAGAAAAAATATACAATGCCCTATTGTACTCTGTTTCTGAGAATATACACTAACTCAGTATGCTCTCTCACGCAAAATACCGAAATTCTAATTTTACGTGAATCGAAAATAATCTAAATATTATCTAGGAACCGAATGTTAAAACCAAAATTGCTCTGATTATAATCTGTCAGAAAAATTATACAATGCCCTTTTCTACTCTGTTTTGGAGTATATACACCCACTCAATACGCTCTCTCATGTAAAATACAGAAATTCTAATTTTACATGAATAGAAAAAAATCAAAATAATATCTAGGCGCCACAAAGTTAAAAGAAAACGGTTTTGAATATAGTCTGTTGAAAAAAGTATACAATGCCTTATTCTACTCTGTTTTGGAGTATATACACCAACACAGAATGCTCTCTTATGTAAACTACCAAAATTCTAAATTTACGGGAATCGAAAAAAATCTCAATATTATCTAGGCACCCCAATGTTAAAAGCAAAATTGCTCTGCATATAATCTGTCAGAAAAAATATACAATGCCCTATTCTACTCTGTTCTGGATTATATACGCCAACTCAATATGCTCTCTCATGTAAAATACGGAAATTCTAATTTTAGGTGAATCAAAAAAATCTAAATATTATCAAGGCACTCCAAGGTTAAAAGCACAACTGCGCTAAATATAATCTGTCAGAAAAAATATACAATGCCCTTTTCTACTCTGTTTTGGAGGATATACACCAACTTCATATTCTCTCTCATGTAAAATACAGAAATTCCATATTTACGTGAATCGAAAAAAATCTAAATATTATCTAGACAACCCAATGTTAAAAACAAAATTGCTCTGAATTTAATCTGTCAGAAAAAATATACAATGACCTATTCTACTTTGTTTTGGAGTATATACACCAACTCAATATGCTCTCTCATGTAAAATACAGAAATTCTATATTTAAGCAAATCAAAAAAATCTAAATATTATCTAGGCACCCCTAAGTTAAAAGAAAATTTCTCTGAATGTCATCTGTCAAAAAAATATACAATGCGCTTTTCTACTCTGTTTTGCAGTAGATACACCAACTAAATATGCTCTCTCATATAAAATACAGAAATTATATTTTTACGTGAATCGAAAAAAATATAAATAATATGTAGGCACCCCAAAGTTAAAGAAACCATCTCTGAATATAGTCTGTTAGAAAAAATATACAATGCCTTATTCTACTCTGTTTTGGAGTATATACACCAACTCAGTATACTCTCTCATGTAAAATACAGAAATTCTAATTTTACCTGAATCGAAAAAATCTAAATATTATCTAGGCACCCCAATGTAAAAAAATATTGCTCTGAATAATCTGTCAGAAAAAATATACAATGCCCTATTCTACTCTGTTTTCCAGTATATACACCAACTCCATATGCTCTCTCATGTAAAATACAGTAATTCTATATTTAAGCGAATCGAAATCAATCTAAATATTTTCTAGGCACCCCAATGTTAAAAGCAAAATTTCTCTGAACATAATCTGTCAGAGAAAATATACAATGCTTTTTTCTACTCTGTTTTGGAGTATATACACCAACTAAATATACTCTCTAATGTAAAATACGGAAATTCAAATTTTACGTGAATGTAAAAAATTCTATATAATATCTAGGCACCTCAAAGTAAAAAGAAAATGGCTCTGAATATAGTCTGTAAGAGAAAATATACAATGCCTTATTCTACTCTATTTTAAAGTATATAGACCAGACAGTATGCTCTCTCATGTATAATACCGAAATTCTAATTTTACCTTAATTGAAAAAACTCTAAATAGTATCTAGGCATTCCAATGTTAAAAGCAAAATTGCTCTAAATATAGTCAGCCAGAAACAATATACAATGCCCTTTTCTACTCTTTTTTGGAGGATATACAACAACTCTATATGCTCTCTCATGTAAAATACCGAAATTCTAAATTTACGTGTATCGAAAAAAATCTTAATAATATCTAGGCGCCTCAAAGTTAAAAGAAAATGGCTCTGAATATAGTTTGTTAGAAAAAATATACAATGCCTTATTCTACTCTCTTTTGGAGTATATACATCAACTCAGTATGCTCTCTCATGTAAAATACTGAAATTCTAATTTCACGTGAATCAAAAATAATCGAAATATTATCTAGGCAACCGAATGTTGAAATCAACATTGCTCTGAATATAATCTGCCAGAAAAAATATACAATGCCCTTTTCTACTCTGTTTTGTAGTATATACACCAACTCAGAATGCCCTCTCATGTAAAATGCAGAAATTCTAATTTTACCCGTATCGAAAAAATCTAAATATTATCTAGGAGCCTTAAAGTTAAAAGAATATGGCTCTGAATATAGTCTGTTATAAAAAATATACAAGGCTTTATTCTACTTTGTTTTGGAGTATAAACACCAACTCAGTATGCTCTCTCATGTAAAATACCGAAATTCTAATTTTACGTGAATTGAAAAAATCTAAATATTACCTAGGCACCCCAATGTTAAAAAAAATTGCTCTGAATATAATGTCAGAAAAAATATTAAATTCCCTATTCTACTCTGTTTTGGAGTATATACACAAACTCCATATGCTCTCTCATGTAAAATACAGAAATTTTATATTTAGGCAAATCGAAAAAAATCTAAATATTATCTAGGCACCCAATGTTAAAAGCAAAATTGCTCTGAATATAATCTGTCAGAAAAAATATACAATGCCCTTTTCTACTCTGTTTTGTAGCATATAAACCAACTATATGGGGGAGGGGACTCAAGATGGCGCTGTGAGAACAACCCAGGATTGGAGCCCGCGTTGAATTCGCAAATGGTGAGTCAGTGCTGCATTTCCAGACTGATCTTTGTTGCCCACAGAACGGGGAAACTCCCAAGTATAAAAAGACACGGGACGCCAGGCAGTAGGTCTGCCCGGCGAAGCCGGCAGCCGGGGCGGCGGCGGCCGGCCCTACCCAGCAATCCCCACAGGGCGCGCTTGTCCGGGTGCCTTGTTGAACCGGCAACCTGAGACTTGAAAGGGCTGGACTTGAGACTGAACGAGACTTGCACAGTAGCCCAGCCCAGGGGATTGCAGGTACAGATCGCTTGGGATACCCAGTGGGACGAACAAAACCGCGATTTCAAACTATCCCGGGCAGACGGTCTGAGACGCTCTGTGGGGGAAGGGCATCCACCACTACGAAGGCAACCTGCCCCAACTGATATACACGCCCACTGCTGAGGCAGCCAGCCGTTGCCCAGGCAACCCGCCCCAACTGAGATACACGCCCACTGCTGAGGCAGCCAGCCGTTGCCGAGGCAACCCGTCCCTACTGAGATACACGCCCACTGCTGACGCAGCCTGCCGTTGCTGAGGCAACACGCTACAACGAAGAGACTCCGCCGCAGGGCGTGGCAGAGACCACAGCAGAGCCGGCAGGAACAGCGCGAATCACACAACAGCAGGGCGGAGCCTCGGCAGCCAAACAGTGGCTAGTCTGCCTTTGAGCTGGGCAGGACACCTGATCGGACATCCAAAAATAAAGCCCAAACCCCTCAACACAGAGCATTTGAGAAAAAAAAAGGGGTTGTTTAATGAGCTGTGTTGCAGCAGAATCAAACATAGCAGCCTAACAGCCCTGAATGAACAACAGAGTGCACAGCTCAGCAATTAAACCCCTATAAAGTACAAACTGTCTCCTCAAGCAGCTCCCTGACCCCTCTATATGCAAAAGACTGTCATTAGGCAGGCATCATCCTGGGACAAAGAGAGCAGAAAAAGAAACTGGTAGCATCCCTCGCTGTGCCACGGCTACTAGAGGTGCACCCCAGACAAGCAGGGTCTGGAGCGGACCTCAACAGTCGTACAGCGAAGGGGCTAGACTGGTAGAAGGAAAACCAAGCAACAGAAATACTTCATCATCAACATTCTGGGTGTCCACTCAGAGACCCAAACGAAAAGTCAG
Source organism: Callithrix jacchus (assembly GCF_049354715.1). NCBI lineage: Eukaryota > Metazoa > Chordata > Mammalia > Primates > Cebidae > Callithrix > Callithrix jacchus. The sequence goes on along the minus strand of NC_133511.1, from coordinate 133,281,306 downwards.
CAACTACGCAGACAACCAGTGGACAAATCCACAAAGATGGGAAGAAACCAGCGCAAAAAGGAGGAAAACACCCGAACCGGAACACATCGCCTCCTAGAAAGGACCAAAACTCCTCACCAGCAAGGGAACAAAGCTGGACGGAGAATGACTGTGACGAAATGACGGAATTAGACTTCAGAAGATGGATAATGAGAAACTTTTGTGAGCTAAAAGATCATGTATTAAATCAATGCAAAGAAACTAAGAACCTTGAAAAAAGATTTGAAAAAAGATTCGAGGAAATGATAACAAGAATGGATACCTTAGAGAGAAATATGAATGAATTAAAGGAGCTGAAAAACACAATACGAGAACTTCGCGAAGCAAACGCAAGTTTCAATAGCCGAATTGACCAAGCAGAAGAAAGAATATCTGAAGTCGAAGACCAACTCAATGAAATAAAACGAGAAACCAAGATCAGAGAAAAAAGTGCAAAAAGGAATGAACAAAGTCTCCAAGAAATGTGGGACTATGTGAAAAGACCTAACCTACGTTTGATAGGTGTACCAGAATGTGACGAAGAGAATGAATCCCAGCTGGAAAATACTCTTCAGGACATCATCCAGGAAAATTTCCCCCACCTAGCAAGACAAGCCAACACTCAATTGCAGGAAATACAGAGAACACCACAAAGATATTCCGCAAGAAGAGCAACCCCAAGGCACATAATCGTCAGATTCAACAGGGTTGAAATAAAGGAGAGAATACTAAGGGCAGCCAGAGAGAAAGGTCGGGTCACCCACAAAGGGAAGCCCATCAGACTCACAGCAGATCTCTCGGCAGAAACACTACAAGCCAGAAGAGTGGGGGCCAATATTCAACATTCTTAAAGAAAAGAACTTTCAACCCAGAATTTCATATCCAGCCAAACTGAGCTTCAGAAGTGAAGGAAGAATAAAATCCTTTGCAAACAAGCAAGTACTCAGAGATTTTGTCACCACCAGGCCTGCTTTACAAGAGCTCCTAAAAGAGGCACTACACATAGAAAGGATCAATCAGTACCAGCCATTCCAAAATCACACTGAATGCTAAAGAGCATCAACATAATGAAGAATCTACAACAACTAACAGGCAAAACAGCCACTTAGAATCAAAATGGCAGTATCAAATTCACACATAACAATATTAACCCTAAATGTAAATGGACTAAATGCACCAATCAAAAGACACAGACTGGCAAATTGGATAAAAATCCAAAACCCATCAGTGTGCTGTATCCAGGAAACCCATCTCACATGCAAGGATACACAAAGGCTCAAAATAAAGGGATGGAGGAAGATTTACCAAGCTAATGGAAAGCAAAAAAAAGCAGGAGTTGCAATTCTCATCTCTGATAAAATAGACTTTAAAGCAACAAAGATTAAAAGAGACAAAGAAGGCCATTACATACTGGTAAAAGGATCGATACAACAAGAAGAGCTAACGATCCTAAACATATATGGACCCAACACAGGAGCACCCAGATACATAAGGCAAGTTCTTAATGACTTACAGAAGGACTTAGACTCCCACACAATAATAGTGGGAGACTTTAACACTCCACTGTCAATACTAGACAGATCAACCAGACAGAAAATCAACAAGGATACCCAGGGCTTGAACTCAGACCTGGAGCAAGCAAACCTGGTGGACATTTACAGAACTCTCCACCGCAAATCCACAGAATACACATTCTTCTCAGCACCACATCACACCTACTCTAAAATTGACCACATAATTGGAAGTAAAGCGCTGCTCAACAAATGCAAAACAACTGAAATCATAACAAACAGCCTCTCAGACCATAGTGCAATCAAGTTAGAACTCAGAATTCAGAAACTGACCCAGAACCGCACAGCTTCATGGAAACTGAACAACTGGCTCTTGAATGTTGACTGGGTAAACAACGAAATGAAGGCAGAAATAAAGAAGTTCTTCGAAACCAATGAGAATGAAGACACAACGTGCCAGAACCTCTGGGACACATTTAAAGCAGTCTCTAGAGGAAAGTATATAGCAATAAGTGCCCATATGAGGAGAATGGAGAGATCCAAAATTGACATCTTATCGTCAAAATTGAAAGAGCTAGAGGAGCAAGATCAAAAAAACTCAAAACCCAGCAGAAGACAAGAAATTACTAAGATCAGAGCTGAGCTGAAGGAGAATGAGACACGAAAAACCCTTCAAAAAATCAATAAATCCAAGAGCTGGTTTTTTGAAAAGATCAACAAAATAGACAGACCACTAGCCAGATTGATTAAAAATAAGAGAGAGAACAACCAAATAGATGCAATAAAAAATGATAAAGGGGAAATCACCACAGATTCCACAGAAATTCAAACCATCATCAGAGAATATTACAAACAACTCTATGCACATAAACTAGTAAACCTGGAAGAAATGGATAAATTCCTGGACTCCTGTGTCCTCCCAAGCCTAAACCAGGAGGAAGCTGAAACTATGAATAGACCAATAACAAGGTCTGAAGTTGAGGCAGCAATTAAGAGCCTACCTCACAAAAAAAGCCCAGGTCCAGACGGGTTCACAGCCGAATTCTACCAGACACACAAGGAGGAGCTGGTACCATTCCTTCTAAAACTATTTCAAACAATCCAAAAAGAGGGAATCCTTCCCAAATCATTTTATGAGACCAACATCATCCTGATACCAAAACCCGGCAGACACCCAACGAGAAAAGAAAACTTCAGGCCAATATCCATGATGAACATAGATGCAAAAATCTTCAATAAAATATTGGCAAGCCGATTGCAACAGCACATCAAAAAACTTATTCATCATGATCAAGTAGGATTCATCCCAGGGATGCAAGGCTGGTTCAACATACGCAAGTCTATCAACGTAATTCACCACATAAACAGAACCAAAAACAAAAACCACATGATTATCTCAATTGACGCAGAGAAGGCATTTGACAAAATTCAACAGCCCTTTATGCTAAAAACCCTCAATAAACTCGGTATCGATGGAACGTATCTCAAAGTAATAAAAGCTATTTATGACAAACCAACAGCCAATATCATACTGAATGGGCAAAAACTGGAAGCATTCCCTTTGAAATCTGGTACTAGACAAGGATGCCCTCTCTCACCACTCCTATTCAATATAGTACTGGAAGTTCTAGCCAGAGCAATCAGGCAAGAAAAAGAAATAAAGGGTATTCAAATAGGAAAGGTGGAAGCCAAATTGTCTCTATTTGCAGACGACATGATAGTATACCTAGAAGACCCCATCGCCTCAGCCCAAAAACTCCTGAAACTGATAAACAACTTCAGCAAAGTCTCAGGATATAAAATCAATGTGCAAAAATCACAAGCATTCGTCTACACCAATAACAGACTTAAAGAAAGCCAAATCAAGAGCGAACTGCCATTCGCAATTGCTACAAAAAGAATAAAATACCTTGGAATACAACTCACAAGGAACGTAAGGGACCTCTTCAAGGAGAACTACAAACCACTGCTCAATGAAATCAGAGAGGACACAAACAGATGGAGAAACATTCCATGTTCATGGTTAGGAAGAATTAATATCGTGAAAATGGCTATACTGCCCAAAGTAATTTACAGAATCAACGCTATCCCCATCAAGCTACCATTGACTTTCTTCACAGAACTGGAAAAAACCACCATGAACTTCATATGGAACCAAAAGAGAGCCCGCATAGCCAAGTCAATTCTAAGCAAAAAGAACACAGCGGGGGGCATCACACTACCGGATTTCAAACTATACTACAAGGCTACAGTAATCAAAACAGCATGGTACTGGTACCAAAACAGAGATATAGACCAATGGAACAAAACAGAGGCACCGGAGGCAACACAACATACATACAACTATACAATCTTTGATAAACCTGACAAAAACAAGCAATGGGGCAAGGATTCCATGTTTAACAAATGGTGTTGGGAAAACTGGCTAGCCATGTGCAGAAAGCAGAAACTGGACCCCTTCCTGACACCTTACACTAAAATTAACTCCAGATGGATTAAAGACTTAAACATAAGACCTGGCACCATAAAAACCCTAGAAGGAAATCTAGGCAAAACTATCCAAAACATAGGAGTAGGCAAGGACTTCATGAACAAAACACCAAGAGCATTGGCAACAAAAGCCAAAATAGACAAATGGGACCTAATGAAACTCCACAGCTTCTGCACGGCAAAAGAAACAGTCACTAGAGTGGATCGGCAACCAACAGAATGGGAAAAAATTTTCGCAGTCTACCCATCTGACAAAGGGCTGATATCCAGAATTTACAAACAACTCAAGCAGATTTACAGGAAAAAAACAAACAAGCCCATTCAAAAGTGGGCAAAGGATATGAACAGATACTTTACGAAAGAAGACATATATGAGGCCAACAATCATATGAAAAAATGCTCATCGTCACTGGTCATCAGAGAGATGCAAATCAAAACCACATTGAGATACCATCTCACGCCAGTTAGAATGGCGATCATTAAAAAATCTGGAGACAACAGATGCTGGAGAGGATGTGGAGAAAAAGGAACACTTTTACACTGTTGGTGGGAGTGTAAATTAGTTCAACCATTGTGGAAGACAGTGTGGCGATTCCTCAAGGCCTTAGAAATAGAAATTCCATTTGACCCAGCAATCCCATTACTGGGTATATATCCAAAAGACTATAAATCGTTCTACTCTAAGGACACATGTACACGAATGTTCATTGCAGCACTGTTTACAATAGCAAAGATCTGGAATCAACCAAAATGCCCATTGATAATAGACTGGATTGGAAAAATGTGGCACATATACACCATGGAATATTATGCAGCAATCAGAAATGATGAGTTCGTGTCGTTTGTAGGGACATGGATGAATCTGGAAAACATCATCCTCAGCAAACTGACACAAGAACAGAAAATGAAACACCGCATATTCTCACTCATAGGTGGGTGATGAAAAATGAGAACACATGGACACAGAAAGGGGAGTACTAAACACTGGGGTCTATTGGGGGGAAAAGGGGAGGGCCAGTGGGAGGGGGAGGTGGGGAGGGACAGCCTGGGGAGAAATGCCAAATGTGGGTGAAGGGGAGAAGAAAAGCAAAGCACACTGCCATGTGTGTACCTACGCAACTGTCTTGCATGCTCTGCTCATGTACCCCAAAACCTATAATCCAATAAAAAATTAAAAAAAAAAAATAAATAAACCAACTATATATGCTCTCTCAGGTAAAATACGAAAATTCTAATTTTACATTAATCAAAAAAAATCTAAATAATATCTAGGCACCCCAATGTTAAAAGAAAATGGCTCAGAATAAAGTCTGTTAGAAAAACTATACAATGCCCTATTCTACTCTGTTTTGGAGTATATACACCAACTCAGTATGCTCTCTCATATAAAATACCGAAATTCTAATTTGGCGCAAGTCGAAAAAAATCTAAATAATATTTAGGCGCCCCAGAGTTAAAAAAAATGGCTCTGAATATAGTCTGTTAGAAAAAATATACAATGCCCTTTTCTACATTCTTTTGGAGTATATACACCAACTCAGTATGCTCTCTCATGTAAAATACAGAAATTCTAATTTTCCCCGAATGGAAAAAATCTAAATATTATTTAGACACCACAATGTTAAAAGCAAAATTGCTCTTAATATAATCTTTCAGAAAAAATATACAATGCCCTTTTCTACTTTTGGAATATATACAGCAACTCAATATGCTCTCTCATGTGAAATAAAGAAATTCAAATTTTACCCTAATCGAAAAACTCTAAATATTATCTAGGCACCCTAATGCTAAAAACAAAATTGCTCTGAATATAATCTCTCAGAAAAAAATATACAAGGTTCTATTCTACGCTGTTTTGGAGTATATACACCAACTTTAAATGCTCTCTCATGTAAAATACAGAAATTCTATATTTAAGCGAATCGAAAAAAATCTAAATATTATCTAGGCACCCCATTGTTAAAAACAAACTTGCTCTGAATAGAATCTGGCAGATCAAATATACAATGCCCTTTTCTAATATTTTTTGTAGTATATACACCAACTCAATATGCTCTCTCAAGTAAAATACCGAAATTCTAATTTTATGTGAATTGATAAAAATCTAAATGATATCTAGGCGCCCCAAAGTTACAAGAAAATGGCAGCAAATAGAGTCTGTTGGAAAAAATATACAATGATTTTTCTACTCTGTTTTGGAGTATATAAACAAACTCTATATGCTCTTTCATGTAAAATACAGAAATTCTAATTTTACTCGAATCGAAAAAATCTAAATATTATCTAGGCACCCCAATGTTATAGACAAAATTGGTCTGTATATAATCTGTCCGAAAAAACATACAATGCCCTATTCTACTCTGTTTTGGAGTATATACAACAACTCAGTATGCTCTCTCATGTAAAATACCATAATTCTAATTTTACGTGAATCGAAAAAAATCTAAATATTATCTAGGAATCCAATGTTAATAGCAAAATTGCTCTGAATATAATCTGTCAGAAAACATATACAATGCCCTTTTCTACTCTGTTTTGGAGTATATACACCAACTCCATATGCTTTCTCATGTAAAATAACGAAATTTTAATTTTACGTGAATCGAAAAAAATCTAAATATTATTTAGGCACCCCAATGTTAAAAGCAAAAATGTTCTGAATATAATCTGTCAGAAATAATATACAATGCCCTTTTCTACTCTATTTTGGGGTATATACACCAACTCAATATGCTACCTAATGTAAAATACCGAAATTCTAATTTTACGCGAATCGAAAAAATCTAAATACAATCTAGGCACCCCAGAGTTAAAAGAGAATGGCTCTGAATACATTCTGTTAGAAAAAATATACAATGCCTTATTCTACTCTGTTTTGGAATATATACAGCAACTCAGTATGCTCTCTCATGTAAAATACAGAAATTCTATATTTAGGCGAATCGAAAAAAACTAAATATTATCTAGGCACCCCGATATTAAAAGTAAAATTTCTCTGAATATAATCTGTCAGAAAAAGTATACAATGCCCTTTTCTACTTTGTTTTGTAGGATATACACCAACTCAATCCGCTCTCTCATGTAAAATAAGGAAATTCTACTTTTACATGAATCGAAAAAATCTAAATAATATCTAGGCGCCCCAAAGTTAAAAGAAAATGGCTCTGAATATAGTCTGTTAGAAAAAATATAAAATGCCTTATTCTACTCTGTTTTAGAGTATATAAACCAACTCAGTACCCTCTCTCATGAAATATTCCAAAATTCTAATTTTACGTAAATCAAAAAATATCTAAATATTATTTAGGCACCTCAATGTTAAAAACAATAATGCAATGAAAATAATCTGTCAGAAAAATATACAATGCCTTATTCTACTCTGTTTTGGAGTATACACACAAACTTCATATTCTCTCTCATGTAAAATACTGAAATTCTATATTTAAGCGAATCGAAAAAAATTTATATATTATCTAGGCACCCCAATGTTAAAAGCAAAACTGCTCTGAATATAATCTGTCAGAAAATTTATACAATGCCATTTTCTACTCTGTTTTGGAATATATACACCAACTCAATATGCTCTCTCATGTAAAATACAGAAATTCTAATTTTACCCGAATCGAAAAAATCTAAATATTATCTAGGCACCCAAATTTTATTAACAAAATTGCTCTGAATATAATCTGTCAGAAAAAATATACAATGCCCTATTCTTCGCTGTTTTGGAGTATATAAACCAACTCCATATGCTCTCTCAAGTATAATACAAAAATTGTATACTTAAGCGAATCGAAAAAAACTAAATATCATCTAGGAACACCAATGATAAAAGCAAAATTGCTCTGAATATAATCTGTCAGAAAAAATATACAATGCCCTTTTCTACTCTATTTGGAGTATATACACCAACTCAATATGCTGTCTCATGTAAACTACCGAAATTCTAGTTTTACGTGAATAGAAAATAATCTGAATAGTATCTAGGCACCCCAATGTTAAAAGAAAAATTGCTCTGAATATAATCTGTCAGAAAAAATATACAATGCCCTTTTCTATTATGTTTTGGAGGATATACACCATTCAATTTGCTCTCTCATGTAAAATACCGAAATTCTAATTTTACACGAATCGAAAAAAATCTTAATAATATCTAGGCGCCCCAAAGTTAAAAGAAAATGGCTCTAAATATAGTCTGTTAGAGAAAATCTAGAATGCCTTATTCTACTCTGTTTTGGAGTATATACACCAACTAAGTATGCTCTCTCATGTAAAATAACGAAATTCTAATTTTACCCGAATCGAAAAAAATCTAAATAATACCTAGGCACCCCAATGTTAAAAACAAAACTGCTCTGAATATAATCTGTCAGAAAAAATATGAAACGCCCTATTCTACTTTATTTTCGAGTATATACACAAAGACCATATGCTCTCTCATGTAAAATACAGAAATTCTACATTTAAGCGAATCGAAAAAAATCTAAATATTATCTAGGCATCCCAATGTTAAAAGCAAAATTTCTTTGAGTATAATTTTTCAGAAAAAAATTACAATGCCCTACTCTACTTTTTTTTGGATTATATAAACCAACTCCATATTCTTTCTCATGTAAAATACAAAAAATCTATATTTAAGCAAATCGAAAAATATCTATATATTATCTAGGCACCCCAATGTTAAAAGCAAAATTGCTCTGAATATAATCTGTCAGAAAAAATATACAATGCCTGTTTCTACTCTCTTTTGGAGTATATACACCAACTCAATATGCTCTCTTATTTAAAATACAGATATTATAATTTTACCTGAATTGAAAAAATCTAAATATTATCTAGTCACCCAAATGTTAAAAACCAAATTGCTCTGAATATAATCTGTCAGAAAAAATATACAATGTCCTATTCTACGCTGTTTTGGAGTATATACACAAAGTTTATATGCTCTCTCATGTAAAGTACAGAAATTCTTTATTAAAGCGAATCAATAAAAACTAAATATTATCTAGGCACCCCAATGTTAAAAGCAAAATTGCTCTGAATATAATTTGTCAGAAAAAATATACAATGCCTTTTTCTTCTTTGTTTTATAGTATATACACCAACTCAATATGCTCTGTCATGTAAAATACAAAAATTCTAATTTTACCCGAATCGAAAACACCTACCTATTATCTAGCTACCCCAATGTTAAATACAAAATTTCTCTGAATATAATCTGTCAGAAAAAATACACAATGCCCTTTTCTACTCTGTTTTGGAGTATATACACCAAACCAATATGCTCTCTCATGTAAAATACCGAAATTCTAATTTTACACGAATCAAAAAAAATCTAAATACTATCTAGGCGCCCCAAAGTTAAAAGAAAATGGTCCTGAATATAGACTGTTATAAAAAATAAACAATGCCTTATTCTACTCTGTTTGGCAGTATATACACCAACTAAGTATGCTCTCTCATGTAAAATTGCAAAATTCAAATTATACGTGAATCGAAAAGAATCTAAATATTATCTAGGCACCCCAATGTTAAAGCAAAATTGCTCTGAATATAATCTGTCAGAAAAAATATACAATGTCCTATTCTACGCTGTTTTGCAGTATATACACAAAGTCAATATGCTTTCTCATGTAAAGTACAGAAATTCTATATTAAAGCAAATCAAAGGAAACTAAATATTATCTAGGCACCCCAATGTTAAAAGAAAAATTGCCCTAAATATAATTTGTCATAAAAAATATATAATCCCCTTTTCTTCTCTGTTTTATAGTATATACACCAACTGAATATGCTCTGTCATGTAAAATACAGAAATTCTAATTTTACCCGAATCAAAAAAATCTAACTATTATCTAGGTACCCCAATGTTAAATACAAAATTGCTCTGAATATAATCTGTCAGAAAAAAATATACAATGCCCTTTTCTATTCTGTTTTGGAGTATATACACCAAACCAATATGCTCTCTCATGTAAAATACCGAAATTATAATTTTACATGAATCGAAAGAAATCTAAATAATATCTAGGCGCCCCAAAGTTAGAAGAAAATGGCTCTGAATATAGTCTGTTAAAAAAAATATACAATGCCTTATTCTACTATGTTATGGAGTATATACACGAACTCAGTTTGCTCTCTCATGTAAAATGCAGAAATTCTAATTTTAGCCGAATCGAAAAAATCTAAATATTATCTCGGCACCCCAATATTAAAAACAAAATTGCTCTGAAAATAATCTGTCAGAAAAAATATACAATGGCCTATTCTGCTGTTTTTGAGTATATACATCAACTCCATATGCTCTCTCATGTAAAGTACAGAAATAATATATTTAAGCAAATCGATAAAAATCTAAATATTATCTAGGCACACCAATGTTAAAAACAAAATTGCTCTGAATATAATCTGTCAGAAAAAATATGCAATGCCCTATTCTGCTGTTTTTGAGTATATACACCAACTCCATATGCTCTCTCATGTAAAGTACAGAAATAATATATTTAAGCGAATCGATAAAAATCTAAATATTGTCTAGGCACACCAATGTTAAAAGCAAAATTTCTCTGAATATAATCTGTCAGATTACATATACAATGCTCCTTTCTACTCTGTTTTGGAGTATATACACCAACTAAATATGCTCTCTCATGTAAATAATCAAAATTCTAATTTTACAGGAATTGAAATAAATCTAAATAATATCTAGGCGCCCCAAAGTTAAAAGAAAACGGCTCGGAATATAGTCTGTTAATCAAAATATACAATGCCTTATTCTACTCTGTTTTGGAGTATATACACAAACTCAGTATGCTCTCTCATTTAAAATACCGAAATTCTAAATTTACGTGAATCAAAAAAAAATCTAAATATTATCTAGGCACCCCAATGTTAAAAACAAAATTGCTCTGAATATAATCTGTCAGAAAAAAATATACAATGCCCTTTTCTATTCTGTTTTGGAGTATATACACCAAACCAATATGCTCTCTCATGTAAAATACCGAAATTATAATTTTACATGAATCGAAAGAAATCTAAATAATATCTAGGCGCCCCAAAGTTAGAAGAAAATGGCTCTGAATATAGTCTGTTAAAAAAAATATACAATGCCTTATTCTACTATGTTATGGAGTATATACACGAACTCAGTTTGCTCTCTCATGTAAAATGCAGAAATTCTAATTTTAGCCGAATCGAAAAAATCTAAATATTATCTCGGCACCCCAATATTAAAAACAAAATTGCTCTGAAAATAATCTGTCAGAAAAAATATACAATGGCCTATTCTGCTGTTTTTGAGTATATACATCAACTCCATATGCTCTCTCATGTAAAGTACAGAAATAATATATTTAAGCAAATCGATAAAAATCTAAATATTATCTAGGCACACCAATGTTAAAAACAAAATTGCTCTGAATATAATCTGTCAGAAAAAATATGCAATGCCCTATTCTGCTGTTTTTGAGTATATACACCAACTCCATATGCTCTCTCATGTAAAGTACAGAAATAATATATTTAAGCGAATCGATAAAAATCTAAATATTGTCTAGGCACACCAATGTTAAAAGCAAAATTTCTCTGAATATAATCTGTCAGATTACATATACAATGCTCCTTTCTACTCTGTTTTGGAGTATATACACCAACTAAATATGCTCTCTCATGTAAATAATCAAAATTCTAATTTTACAGGAATTGAAATAAATCTAAATAATATCTAGGCGCCCCAAAGTTAAAAGAAAACGGCTCGGAATATAGTCTGTTAATCAAAATATACAATGCCTTATTCTACTCTGTTTTGGAGTATATACACAAACTCAGTATGCTCTCTCATTTAAAATACCGAAATTCTAAATTTACGTGAATCAAAAAAAAATCTAAATATTATCTAGGCACCCCAATGTTAAAAACAAAATTGCTCTGAATATAATCTGTCAGAAAAAATATACAATACGTTATTGTACTCTGTTTTGGAGTATATACACCAACTCCATATGCTCTCTCATGAAAAATACAGAAATTCTATATTTAAGCGAATCAAAAAAAATCTAAATAATATCTAGGCGCCCCAAAGTTAAAAGAACGTGGCTCTGAATATAGTCTGTTAAAAAAAAATACAATGCCTTATTCTACTCTGTTTTGGAGTATATACACAAACTCAGTATTCTCTCTCATGAAAAATACCAAATTCTAATTTTACGTGAATAAAAAAAAATCTAAATATTATCTAGGCACCCCAATGTTAAAAACAAAATTTCTCTGAATATAATCTGTCATAAAAAATATACAATGCCCTATTGTACTCTGTTTTGGAGTATATACACCAACTCCATATGCTCTCTCATGTAGAATACAGAAATTCTATGTTTAAGCGAATCGAAAAAAATCTAAATATTATCTAGGCACCCCAATGTTAAAAGCAAAATTTCTCTGAATGTAATCTCTCAGAAAAAATATACACTGCTCTTTTCTAATCATTTTTGGAGTATATACACCAACTCCATATGTTCTCTCATGTTAACTACAGATATTCCATATTTAAGCGAATCGAAAAATATCTAAATATTATCTAGCACCACAATATTAAGAACAAAATTGCTCTGAATATAATCTCTCATCAAAATATACAATGTCCTATTCTACTCTGTTTTGGAGTATATACACCAACCCCATACGCTCTCTCATGTAAAACACAGAAATTCTATATTTAAACGAATCAAAAAAAATCTAAATATTATCTAGGCACACCAATGTTAAAATAAAAATTACTCTGCATAAAATCTGTCAGAAAAAATATACAATGCCCTTTTCTACTATGTTTTGTAGTATATACACCAACTCAGTATGCTCTGTCATGTAAAATACCGAAATTCTAATTTTACGTGAATCAAAAAAAATCATAATATTATCTAGGCGCCACAAAGTTAAAAGAAACTGGCTCTGAATATAGTCTGTTAGAAAGAATATACAATGCCTTGTTCTACTCTGTTTTGGAGTATATACACCAACTCTGTATGCTCTCTCATGTAAAATAAAGAAATTCTAAATTTATGTGAATCGAAAAAAATTTAAATATTATTTAGGCACCCCAATGTTAAAAACAAAATTGCTCTGAATATAATCTGTGAGAAAAAATATGCGATGCCCTATTCTACTCTGTTTGGGGGTATATACACCAACCCAAGATGCTCTCTCATGTAAAATACATAAATTCTATATTTAAGCGAATCGAAAAAAATCTAAATATTATCTAGGCACCCCAATGTTAAAAGCAAAATTTCTCTGAATATAATCTGTCAGAAAAAATATACAATGCCCTTTTCTACTCTGTTTTGTAGTATATACATCAACTCAATATGCTCTCTAATGTAAAATACAAAAATTCTAATTTTACCCAAATCGAAATAATCTAAACATTTTCTAGGCACCCCAATGTTAAAAAAAAATTGCTCTGAATATAATCTGTCAGAAAAAATATACAATGCCCTCTTCTACTCTGTTTTGGAGTATATACACCAACTCAGTATGCTCTCTCATGTAAAATACTGAAATTCTAATTTAACGTTAATCGAAAGAAATCTAAATATTATCTAGGCACCCCAATGTTAAAATCAAAATTGCTCTGAATATAATCTGTCAGAAAAAAACATACAATGCCTTTTTCTACTCTGTTTTTGAGTATACACTGAAACTCAATATGCTCTCTCATTAAATACAGAAATTCTATATTTAAGCGAATCGAAAAAAATCTAAATATTATCTAGGCACCCAAATGTTAAAAGCTAAATTTCTCTGAATATAATCTTTCATAAAAAATATACAATGCCCTTTTCTACTCTGTTTTGGAGTATATACACCGACCCAATATGCTCTCTCAGGTAAAATACAAACATTCTATATACACGCGAATCGAAACAATTCTAAATATTATCTAGGCACCACAATATAAAAAGAAAATGTATCTGAATATAATCTGTCAGAAAAAATATACAATGCCCTATTCTACTCTGTTTTGGAGTATATACACCAACTCAATATGCTCTCTCATGTAAATTACCAGATTCTAATTTTACGGGAATTGAAAAAAATCTAAATATTATCTAGGAACCCCAATATGAAAAGCAAAATTGCTCTGAATATAATCTGTCAGAAATAATATACAATACCCTTTTCTACATTGTTTTGCGTAATATACACCAACTCAATATGCTCCCACATGTAAAATGCCGAAATTCTAATTTAACGCGAATGTAAAAAAATCTAAATATTATCTAGGCACCCCAATGTTAAAAGCAAAATTGCTCTGAATATAATCTGTCAGAGAAAATACACAATGCCCTAATCTACTCTGTCTTGGAGTATATAAACCAAGTCAGTATGCTCTCTCATGTAAAATACCGAAATTCTAATTTTAAGTGAATTGAAAAAAATCTAAACATTATCTAGGCACCCCAATGTTAAAGGCAAAATTGCTCTGAATATAATCTGTCAGAAAAAATATACAATGCCCTTTTCTACTCTGTTTTGGAGTATATACACCAAATCAATATGCTCTCTCATGTAAAATATAGAAATTCTAAGTTTACGCGCATCAAAAAAATCTAAATAAAATCTAGGTGCCCCAAAGTTAAAAGAAAATGGCTCTGAATATAGTCTGTTATAAAAAATATACAATGCCTTACTCTACTCTGTTTTGGAGTATATACACCAACTCCGTATGCTCACTCATGTAAAATACAGAAATTCTAATTTTACACGAATTGAAAAAATATAAATATTATCTATGCACCCCAATGTAAAAAGCAAAATTGCTCTGAATATAATCTGTCAGAAAAAATATAAAATGCCCTTTTCTACTGTTTTGTAGTATATACATCAACTCAATATGCTCTCTCATGTAAAATACGGAAATTCTAATTTTACGGGAATCAAATAAAATCTAAATAATATCTAGACACCCCAAAGTTAAAAGAAAATGCCTCTGAATATAGTCTGTTATAAAAAATATACAATGCCTTATTCTACTCTCTTTTGTAGTATTTACACCAACTCAGTATGCTCTCTCATGTAAAATATAGAAATTCTAATTTTACCATAATAGAAAAAATCTAAATATTGTCTAGGCACCCCAGTGTTCAAAACAAAATTGCTCTGAATGTAATCTATCAGAAAAAATATACAATGCCCTATTCTACTCTGTTTTGGAATATATACACCAACTCAATATGCTCTCTGATGTAAAATACAGAAATTCTATATTTAAGCGAATCGAAATAAATCTAAATATTATCTAGGCACCCCAGTGTTAAAAACAAAATTGCTCTGAATATAATATGTAAGAAAAAATATACAATGCCCTATTCTACTCTGTTTTAGAGTATATACAAAAACTCCATATACTCTCTCATATAAAACACAGAAATTCTATATTTACGCGAATCGACAAAAATCTAAATATTATCTAGGCATCCCAATGTTCAAAACAAAATTGCTCTGAATATAATCTGTCATAAAAAATAAACAATGTCCTTTTCTACTTTGTTTTGTAGTATATACACCAACTCAATATGCTCCTTATGTAAAATACCGAAATTCTAATTTTATGCTAATTGAAAAAAATCTAAATAATATCTAGGCGCCCCAAAGTTAAAAGAAAATGGCTCTGAATATAGTCTGTTATAAAAAATATACAATGCCTTATTCTACTCTGTTTTGAAGTATATACACCAACTCAGTATGCTCTCTCATGTAAAATACAGAAATGCTAATTTTACCCAAATTGAAAAAATCTGAATATTATATAGGCACCTCAATGTTAAAAACAAATTTGCTCTGAATATAATCTGTCAGAAAAAATATACAATGCCCAATTCTACTCTGTCTTGGAGTATATAAACCAAGTCAGTGTGCTCTCTCATGTAAAATACAGAAATTCTAAATTTACGTGAATCGAAAAAAATCTAAATATTATCTAGGCACCCCATTGTTAAAGGCAAAATTGCTCTGAATATAATCTGTCAAAAAATATATACAATGACGTATTCTACTCTGTTTTGGAGTATATACACCAACTCAATATGCTCTCTCATGTAAAATATAAAAATTCTAAGTTTACGGGCATCGAAAAAATCTAAATAAAATCAAGGCGCCCCAAACTTAAAAGAAAATGGCTCTGAAAATAGTCTGTTAAAAAAAATATACAATGCCTTACTCTACTCTGTTTTGGAGTATATACACCAACTCCGTATGCTCTCTCATGTAAAATAAAGAAATTCTAATATTACCCAAATCGAAAAAATCTAAATATTATCTAGGCACCCCAATGTAAAAAGCAAAATTGCTCTGAATATAATCTGTCAGAAAAAATATAAAATGCCATTTTCTACTCTGTTTTTTAGTACATACACCAACTCAATATGCTGTCTCATGTAAAATACCGAAATTCTAATTTTACGAGAATCGAATAAAATCTAAATAATATCTAGACGCCCCAAAGTTAAAAGAAAATGCCTCTGAAAATAGTCTGTTATAAAAAATATACAATGCCTTATTCTACTCTGTTTTGCAGTATTTACACCAACTCAGTATGCTCTCTCATGTAAAATACAGAAATTCTAATTTTATCCTAAGAGAAAAAATCTAAATATTATCTAGGCACCCCAATGTTAAAAACAAAATTGCTCTGAATACAATTAATCAGAAAAAATATACAATGCCCTTTTCTACTCTGTTTTGGAGTATATACACCAACTCAATGTGCTCTCCCATGTTTGATACCGAAATTCTAATTATACGTAAATCGAAAATAATCTAAATATTATCTAGGCACCCAAAATGTTGAAAGCAAAATTGCTCTGAATATAGTCTGCCAGAAAATATATACAATGACCTTGTCTACTCTGTTTTGGAGTATATTAACCGACTCAATCTGCTCTCTCATGTAATATACCGAAATTCTAATTGTATGTAAATCGAAAAAAATCTAAATATTATCTCGGCACCCCAATGTTAAAAGCAAAATTCTCTGAATATAATTTGTCAGAAAAAATATACAATGCCCTTTTCTACACTATTTTGTAGCATATATACCTACTCTATATGCTCTCTCATGTAAAATACAGAAATTCTAATTTTACCCAAAACGAAAAAAATCTAAATATTATCTAGGAATCCAAATGTTAAAAACAAAATTGCTCTGAATATAATCTGTCAGAAAAAATATACAATGCCCTATTCTACTCTGTTTTGGAGTATATACACCAACTCCATATGCTCTCTCATGTCAAATACAGAAATTCTATATTTAAGAGAATCGAAAATAATCTAAATATTATCTAGGCACCCCAATGTTAAAAACAAAATGGCTCTGAATATAAACTGTCAGAAAAAATATAAAATGTCCTTTTCTACTCTGTTTTGGAGTATAGACACCAACTCAATATGCTCTCTCATGTAAAATACAAAAACCCTAATTTTCTGCGTATCGAAAAAAGTCTAAATATTATCTAGGCAGCCCAATTTTGAAAGAAAATGGCTCTGAATATAGTCGGTTAGAAAAAATATACAATGCCTTATTCTACTCTGTTTTGAAGTATATACCCCAAATCAGTATGCTCTCTCATGTAAAATTGAGAAATTCTAATTTTACCTGAATCTAAAATATATAAATATTATCTAGGCACCCCAATGTTAAAAACAAAATTGCGCTGAATATAATCTGTCATAAAAAATATACAATGCCTATTCTACTCTGTTTTGGAGTATATACAACAACTCCATATGCTCTCTCATGTAAAATACAGAAATTTTATATTTAAGCAAATCCAAAAAATCTAAATATTATCTAAAGTTAAAAGAAAATGGCTCTGAATATTGTCTGTCGGAAAAAATATACAATGCCTTATTCTACTCTGTTTTGGAGTATATACACCAACTCAGTATGCTCTCTCATGTAAAATAACGAAATTCTAAATTGACGTGAATCGAAAAAAATCTGAATATTATCTAGGCACCCGAATGTTGAAAGCAAAATTGCTCTGAATATAATCTTTTCGAAAAAATATGCTCGCTCATGTAAAATACCGAAATTCTTATTTTCCACGAATCGAAAGAAATCTAAATAATATCTAGGGCCCCAAAGTTAAAATAAAATGGCTCTGAATATAGTCTGTTAGAAAAAATATACAATGCCCTATTTTACTCTGTTTTGCAGGATATACACACACTCAGTATGCACTCTCATGTAAAATACCGAAATTCTACATTTACGTGAATCGAAAAAATCTCAATATTATCTAGGCACCACAATGTTAAGAACAAAATTGCTCTGAATATAATCTGTCAGAAAAAATATACAATGCCCTATTCTACTCTGTTTTGGAGTATATACACGAACTCCATATGCTCTCTCCTGTAAAATACAGAAATTCTGTATTTAAGCGAATCTAAAAAAATTAAATATTATCTAGGCACCCTGATGTTAAAAGCAATATTGCTCTGAATATAATCTGTCAGAAGAAATATACCATGCTCTTATCTACTTTGTATTGTAGTATATACACCAACTCAATATGCTCTCTCATGTAAAATACCGAAATTCTAAATTTATGCGAATCGAAATAAATCTAAATAATATCTACATGCTTCAAAGTTAATAGAAAATGACTCTGAATATAGTCTGTTAGAAAAAATATACAATGCCTTATTCTATTTTCTTTTGGAGTACACACACACTCAGTATGCTCTCTCATGTAAAATAACAAAATTCTAATTTTACGGGAATCGAAAAAATCATAATATTATCTAGGCACCCCAATGTTAAGAACAAAATTGCTATGAATATAATCTGTCAGAAAAAAATATACAATTCCCTATTCCACTCTGTTTTGGAGTATATACACCAACTCCATATGCTCTTTCCTGTAAAATAGAGAAACTCTGTATGTAAGCGAATCCAAAAAAATCTAAATATAATGTAGGCACCCCAAAGCTAAAAACAAAATTGCTTTGAATATAATCTATCAGAAAAAATATACAATGCACATTTCTAGTCTGTTTTGGAGTATATACCCAAACTCAATATGCTCTCTCATGTAAAATACTAAAATTCTAATTTTCCGCGAATCGAAAGAAATCTAAATAATATCCAGGCGCCCCAAAGTTAAAAGAAAATGGCTCTGAATATAGTCTGTTAGAAAAAATATACAGTGCCCTATTCTACTCTGTTTTGGAGTATATAAACCGACTCAATATTCTCTCTCATGTAAAATAACAAAATTCTATATTTAAGCGAATCGATAAAAATCTAAATATTATCTAGGCACCCCAATGTTAAAAGCAATATTGCTCTGAATATAATCTGTCAGAAAAAATATACAATGCCCTATTCTACTCTGTTTTGTAGTATATACACCAACTCAATATGCTCTCTCATGTAAAATTACGAAATTCTAATTTGACCCAAATAGAAAAAATCTAAATATTATCTAGGGACCCCAATGTTAAAACGAAAATTTCTCAGAATATAATCTGTCACAAAAAAAATTCAATGCCCTATTCTACTCTGTTTTGGAGTATATACACCAACTCAGTATGCTCTCTCATGTAAAATACCGAAATTCTAAATTTACGTTCATCGAAAAAAATGTAAATAATATCTGGGCACCCCAATGTTAAAAGCAAAATTACTCTGAATATAATCTATCAGAAAAAATATACAATGCCCTTTTCTACTCGGTTTTGTAGTATATACACCAACTCAATATGCTCTCTCATGTAAAATAAGGAAATTATAATTTTACATGAATCGAAAAAAATTTAAATAATATCTAGGCGTCCCAAAGTTAAAAGAAAATGTCTCTGAAAATAGTCTGTTAATAAAAATATACAATGCCTTATTCTACTCTGTTTTGGAATATATACACCAACTCAGTATGCTCTCTCAAGTAAAATACAGAAATTCTATATTTAAGCGAATCGAAAAAAATCTAAATATTATCTAGGCACCCCAATGTTAAAACAAAATTGCTCTGAATATAATCTGTCAGAAAAAATATACAATGCCCTATTCTACTCTGTTTTGTAGTATATAAACCAACTCAATATGCTCTCTCATGTAATATACAGAAATTCTAATTTTACACGAATCAAAAAATCTACATATTACCTAGGAACCCCAATGTTAAAAACAAAATTGCTCTGAATATATTCTGTCAGAAAAAATATACAATGCCCTATTCTACTCTGTTTTGGAGTATATACGCCAACTCCATATGCTCTCTCCTGTAAAATACAGAAATTCTGTATTTCAGTGAATCGAAAGAAATCTAAATATTATCTAGGCACACCAAAGTTAAAAGAAAATGGTTCTAAATATAGTCTGCTAGAAAAAATATACAATGCCCTATTCTACTCTGTTTCCTATTATATACGCCAACTCCATATGCTCTCTCATGTAAAATACAGAAATTCTATATTTAAGTGAATCGAAAAAAATCTAAATAATATCTAGGCGACCCACAGTTAAAAGAAAATGGCTCTGAACATAGTCTGTTCGAAAAAATATACAATGCCTTATTGTACACTGTTTTGGAGTATATACACCATCACAGTGTGCTCTCTCATGTAAAATACAGAAATCCTAATTTTACCCGAATCGAAAAATTCTAAATATTATCTAGGCACCTTAATGATAAAAGCAAAATTGCTCTGAATATAGTCTGTCAGAAAGAATATACAATACACCTTTCTACTCTGTTTTGTAGTATATACACCAACTCAATATGCTCTCTCATGTAAAACGCCGAAATTCTAATTTTACGCGAATCGAAAAAAATCAAAACAATATCTAGGCATCCCAAAGTTAAAAAAAAATGGCTCTGAATATAGTCTGTTAGAGAAAAAATACAATGCCTTATTCTACTCTCTTTTGGACTATGTACACCAACTCAGTATGCTCTCTCATGTATAATACGGAAATTCTGTATTTAAGTGAATCGAAAAAAATCTAAATATTATCTAGGCACAAAAAAGTTAGAAGAAAATGGCTCTGAATATAGTCTGTTAAAAAAATATACAATGCCTTATTCTACTCTGTTTAGGAGTATGTACACCAACTCAGTATGCTCTCTCATGTAAAATAGAAATATTCTAATTTTACCCGAATCAAAAAAATCTAAATATTATCTAGGTAACCCAATGTTAAAAGCAAAATTGCTCTGAATATAATCTGTCAGAAACAATATACAATGTTCTTTTTTACTCTGTTTTGGAGTATATACACCAACTCAGTATGCTCTCTCATGTAAAATACAGAAATTCTATATTTAAGTGAATCGAAAAAAATCTAAATAATATCTAGGCTCCCCAAAGTTAAAAGAAAATGGCTCTGAATATAGTCTGTTAGAAAAAATATACAATGCCTTATTCTACTCTGTTTTGGAGTATATACACCAACTCAGTATTCTCTCTCACGTAAAACACAGAAATTCTAATTTTACATGAATCAAAAAAAATCTAAATATTATCTAGGCACCACAATGTTAAAAACAAAATTGCTATGAATATAATCTGTCAGAAATAATATACAATGCCCAATTCTACTCTATTTTTGGCGTATATACACCAACTCCATATGCTCTGTCATGTAAAATACAGAAATTCTATATCTAAGCGAATCAAAAATAATCTAAATATTATCTAGGCACCCCAACGATAAAAGGAAATTTCTCTAAATATAATCGGTCATAAAAAATATACCATGCCCTATTCTACTTTGTTTTGGAGTATATACACCTACTCAGTATGCTCTCTCATGTAAAATACCGAAATTCATATTTTACATGAATCGAAGAAAATCTAAATATTATCTAGGCACCTCAATGTTAAAAGCAAAATTGCTCTGAAGATAATATGTCAGATAAAATATACAATGTCCTATTCTACTCTGTTTCGTAGTATATACACCAACTCCATATGCTGTCTCATGTAAAGTTACAGAAATTCTATATTTAAGTGAATCGAAAAAAATCTAAATATTATCTAGGCAACCCAATGTTAAAAGAAAAATTGCTCTGAATATAATCTGTCAGAAAAAATATACAATGCCCTATTTTATTTTGTTTTGTAGTATATAACTTAACTAAATATGCTCTCTCATGTAAAATACCAAATACTAATTTTATGCGAAGCGAAAAAAATCTAAATAATATCTAGGCGCCCCAAACTTAAAGAAAATGGCTCTGAATATAGTCTGTTAGAAAAAATATACAATGCCATATTCTACTTTGTTTTGGAGTATATACACCAACTCAGTATGCTCTCTCATGTAAAATTCAGAAATTCTAATTTTACTCAAATCAAAAAAATCTAAATATTATATAGGCACCCCAATGTGAAAAACAAAATTGCTCTGAATATAATCTGTCAGAAAAAATATACAATTCCCTATTCTTCTCTGTTTCGTAGTATATACACCAACTCCATATACTCTCTCATGTAAAATACAGAAATTCTAATTTTACCCGGATCGAAAAAATGTAAATATTATCTACGCACCCCAATGTTAAAAACAAAATTGCTCTGAATATAGTCTGTCAGAAAAGATATACAATGCCCTATTCTACTCTGTTTTGGAGTATATACACCAAGTCATTATGCTCTCTCACGTAAAATACTGTAATTCTAATTTTACGTGAATCGAAAAAATATCTAAATATTATCTAGGCACCCCAATGTTAAGAGAAAAATTGCTCTGAATATAATCAGTCAGAAAAAATATACAATTCCGTTTTCTACTCTGTTTCGGAGTATATACCCCAACTCAATATGCTCTCTCATGTAAAATACCGAAATTCTATATTTAAGAGAATTGAAAGAAATCTAAATTTTATCTAGGAACCCCAATGTTAAAAGCAAAACTGCTCTGAATATAATCTATCAGAAAAAATATACAACGCCCTTTTCTACTTTGTTTCGTTGTATATACCCCAACTCAATATGCTCTCTCATGTAAAATACCGAAATTTTAATTTTACGTGAAGTGAAAAAAATCTAAATAATATCTAGACGCCCAAAGTTAAAAGAAAATGACTCTGAATGTAGTCTGTTAGAAAAAATATACAATGCCATATTCTACTTTTTTTTGGAGTATATACACCAACTCAGTATGCTCTCTCATGTAAAATACAGAAATTCTAATTTTACCTGAATCGAAAAAATCTAAATATTATCTAGGTACCTCAATGTGAAAAACAAAATTGCACTGAATATAATCTGTCAGCAAAAATATGCAATGCCCTATTCTACTCTGTTTCGTAGTATATACAACAACACAATATGCTCTCTCATGTAAAATATAGAAATTCTATATTTATGCGTATCGGAAAAAAATATAAATAATATCTAGGCGTCCCAAAGTTAAAAGAAAATGGCTCTGAATATAGTATGTTAGAAAAAATATACAATGCCTTATTGTACTCTGTTTTGAAGTATATACACTAACTCTGTATGCTCTCTCATGTAAAATACGGAATTCTGTACTTAAGTCAATCGAAAAAAATCTAAATATTATCTAGGCACACCAAAGTTAAAAGAAAATTGCTCTGAATATAGTCTGTTAGAAAAAATATACAATGTCTTATTCTACTCTGTTTTGGAGTATATACACCAACTCAGTTTGCTATCTCATGTAAAATACCGAAATTCTAAGTTTACGTGAAACGAGAAAAATCTAAATATTATCGAGGCACACCAAAGTTAAAAGAAAATGGGTCTGAACATAATCTGTCAGAGAAAATATACAATGCCCTTCTCTACTCAGTTTTGGAGTATATACCCCAACTAAATATGCTCTCTCATGTAAAATGCTGAAATTCTAATTTTACGCGAACCGAAAAAAATCTAAATAATATCTAGGCGCCCCAAAGTTAAATCAAAATGGCTCTGAATATAGTCTGTTAGAAAAAATATACAATGCCATATTCTGCTTTGTTTTGGAGTATATACACCAACTCAGTATGCTCTCTCATGTAAAATATGGAAATTCTGTATTTCAGTGAATCGAAAAAAATCTAAATATTATCTAGGCACACCAAAGTTAAAAGAAAATGGCTCTGAATATAGTCTGCTAGAAAAAATATACAATGCCCTATTCTACTTTGTTTCGTAGTATATACACCAACTCCATAGGCTCTCTTATGTAAAATACACAAATTCTATATTTAAGCAAATCGAAAAAAATCTAAATATTATTTAGGAACCCCAATGTTAAAAGCAAAATTGCTCTGAATATAATCCGTCAAAAAATCATACACTGCCCTTTTCTACTCTCTTTTGTAGTATATACACCAACTCAATATGCTCTCTCATGTAAAATGCCGAAATTCTAAATTTACACGAATCGAAAAAAATATAAATAATATCTAGGCGCCGAAAAATTAAAAGAAAATGGCTCTGAATATAGTCTGTTAGAGAAAATATACAATGCCTTATTGTACTCTGTTTTGGAGTATATACACCAACTCAATATGCTCTCTCATGTAAAATACAGAAATTCTAATTTTACTCGAATCGAAAAAATCTAATTATTATCTAGGCACCCCAATGATAAAAGCAAAATTGCTCTGGATGTAGTCTTTCAGAAAAAATATACAATACCCTTTTCTACTCTGTTTTGTAGTGTATACACCAACTCAATATGCTCTCTCATGTAAAACGCCGAAATTCTAATTTTACGCGAATCGAAAAAAATCTAAACAATATCTAGGCATCCCAAAGTTAAAAAAAAATGGCTCTGAATATAGTCTGTTAGAGAAAATATACAATGCCTTATTTTACTCTCTTTTGGACTATGTACACCAACTCAGTATGCTCTCTTATGTATAATACGGAAATTCTTTATTTAAGTGAATCAAAAAAAATCTAAATATTATCTAGGCAAAAAAAAGTTAGAAGAAAATGCTCTGAATATAGTCTGTTAAAAAAATATACAATGCCTTATTCTACTCTGTTTTGGAGTATATACACCAACTCAGTATGCTCTATCATGTAAAATAGAAATATTCTAATTTTACCCGAATCGAAAGAATCTAAATATTATCTAGGTAACCCAATGTTAAAAGCAAAATTTCTCTGAATATAATCTGTCAGAAACAATATACAATGCCCTTTTTTACTCTGTTTTGGAGTATATACACCAACTCAGTATGCTCTCTCACGTAAAATACAGAAATTGTATATTTAAGCGAATCGAAAAAAATCTAAATAATATCTAGGCTCCCCAAAGTTAAAAGAAAATGGCTCTGAATATAGTCTGTTAGAAAAAATATACAATGCCTTATTCTACTCTGTTTTGGGGTATATACACCAACTCAGTATTCTCTCTCACGTAAAACACAGAAATTCTAATTTTACATGAATCAAAAAAAATCTAAATATTATCTAGGCACCACAATGTTAAAAACAAAATTGCTATGAATATAATCTGTCAGAAATAATATACAATGCCCAATTCTACTTTATTTTTGGCGTATATACACCAACTCCATATGCTCTGTCATGTAAAATACAGAAATTCTATATTTAAGCGAATCAAAAATAATCTAAATATTATCTAGGCACCCCAACGTTCAAAGCAAAATTTCTCTGAATATAGTC
This sequence comes from Callithrix jacchus, assembly GCF_049354715.1. Classification (NCBI taxonomy): domain Eukaryota; kingdom Metazoa; phylum Chordata; class Mammalia; order Primates; family Cebidae; genus Callithrix; species Callithrix jacchus. The sequence continues at coordinate 133,255,624 of NC_133511.1, read as the reverse complement.
TGTCATAAAAAATATACCATGCCCTATTCTACTTTGTTTTGGAGTATATACACCAACTCAGTATGCTCTCTCATGTAAAATACCAAAATTCATATTTTACATGAATCGAAGAAAATCTAAATATTATCTAGGCACCTCAATGTTAAAAGCAAAATTGCTCTGAAGATAATATGTCAGATAAAATATACAATGTCCTATTCTACTCTGTTTCGTAGTATATACACCAACTCCATATGCTCTCTCATGTAAAGTTACAAAAATTCTATATTTATGTGAATCGAAAAAAATCTCAATATTATCTAGGCAACCCAATGTTAAAGCAAAATTGCTCTGAATAGAGTCTGTCACAGAAAATACACAATGCCGTTTTCGACTCTATTTTGGAGTATATACACCAACTCAATATGCTCTCTCATGTAAAATACAAAAATTCTAATTTTACCTGAATCGAAAAAAATCTAAATATTATCTAGGCATCCCAATGTTAAAAGCAAAATTGCTCTGATTATAATCTATCAAGAAAAATACACAATCTTCTTTTCTACTCTGTTTTAGAGTATATCAACCAACTCAATATTCTCTCATGTAAAATACTGAAATTCTACATTTAAGCGAATCGAAAAAAATCTAAATATTATCTAGGCACCCCAATGATAAAAGCTAAATTGCTCTGAATATAATCTTTCAGAAAAAATATACAATGCCCTTTTCTACTCTGTTTTAGAGTATATACACCAACACAATATGCTCTCTCAGGTAAATTACCGAAATTCTAATTTTACGTGAATCGAAAAAATTCTAAATATTATCTAGGCACCCAAATGTAAAAAGACAATGGATCTGAATATAATCTGTCAGAAAAAATAGACAATGCCCTATTCTACTCTGTTTTTGAGTATATACACCAACTCAATATGCTCTCTCATGTAAATTACCAAACTCTAATTTTATGGAAATCAAAAAAAATCTAAATATTATCTAGGAACACCAATATAAAAAGCAAAATTGCTCTGAATATAATCTGTCAGAAATAATATACAATGCCTTTTTCTACAATGTTTTGCGTAATATACACCAACTCAATATGCTCCCTCGTGTAAAATACCGAAATTCTAATTTTACGTTAATCTAAAAAATCTGAATATTATCAAGCCACGCCAACGTTAAAAGCAAAATTTCTCTGAGTATAATTAGTCAGAAGAAACATACAATTTTTTTTTCCACTTTGTTTTGGAGTATATACACCAACTCAATATGCTCTCTCATGTAAAATACCGAAATTCTAATTTTACGCGAATCGATAAAAATCTAAATATTATCTAGGCACCCTAATGTTAAAAGGAAAATTGCTCTGAATATAATCTGTCAGAGAAAATACACAATGCCCTTTTCTACTCTGTTTTGGAGTATATAAGCAAACCCAATATGCTATCTAATGTAAAATACAGAAATTCTAAATATACGCAAATCGAAAAAAATCTAAATATCATCTAGGCACCCCAATGTAAAAAGCAAAATTTCTCTAAATAAAATCTGGCAGAGAAAATATACAATGCCTTTTTCTACTCTGTTTTGGAGTATATACACCAACTCAATATGCTCTCTCATATAACATACCAAAATTCTAAATTTACGCAAATCGAAAAAAATCTAAATATTATCTACGTACCCCAATGTTAAAAGCAAAATTGCTCTGAATATATTCTGTCAAAAAAAATATACAATGCCTTATTCTACTTTGTTTTGGAGAATATAAACCAACTAAATATGCTCTCTCATGTAAAATACCGAAATTCAAAATTTACACGGATCGAAAAAAATCTAAATATTATCTAGGTAAACCAATAATAAAGGCAAAATTGCTCTGAATATAATCTGTCAGAAAAAATATATAATGCCCTTTTCTACTCTGTTTTGGTGTATATACACAAACTCAATATGCTTTCTCATGTAAAATACCGAAATTCTAAATGTACGCAAATCGAAAAAAGTCTAAATATTATCTAGGCACCCCAATGTTAATAGAAAAATTTCTCTGAATATAATCTGTCAGAAAAGATATACAATGTTCTTTTCTACAGTGTTTTGGAGTATATACACCAACTCAATATGCTCCCTAATGTAAAATACCGAAATTCTAATTTTATGCGAATCAATAAAATCTAAATATTATCTAGGAACCCCAAGGTTAAAAGAAAATGGCTCTGAATATAATCTGTAAGAAAAAATATACAATGCCTTATTCTACATTGATTTGGAATATATACACCAAATCAGTATGCTCTCTCATGTAAAATACCAAAATTCTAATTTTACGTGAATCGAAGAAAATCTTAATATTATCTAGGCTCCCCAATGTTAAAAGCAAAATTGCTCTGAATATAATTTGTCAAAAAAAATATACAATGCCCTTTCCTACTTTGTTTTGGAGTATATACACCAACTCAATATGCTCTCTCATATAAAATATCGATATTCTAAATTTAGGTGAATCGAAAAAAAATCTGAATATTATCTAGGAACCCCAATTTTAAAAGCAAAATTACTCTGAATATAACGTGTCAGAGAAAATATACAATACCCTATTCTACTCTGTTTTGGGGTATATACACCATCTCAATATGCTCTCTCATGTAAAATACTGAAATTCTAATTTTACGTGTATCGAAAATAATCTCAATAGTATCTAGGCACCCCAATGTTAAAAGCAAAATTGCTCTGAATATAATTTGTCAGAAGAAACATACAATGTTTTATTCCACTTTCTTTTGGAGTATATACACCAACTCAATATGCTCTCTAATGTAAAATACCGAAATTCTAATTTTACGTGAATCGAAATAAGTCTAAATATTATCTAGGCACCCTAATGTTAAAAGTAAAATTGCTATGAATATAATCTGTCAGAGAATATACACAATGCCCTTTTTCTACTTTTTTTTGGAGTATATACACCAACTCAACATGCTCTCTCTTGTAAATTACCGAAATTCTAATTTTACGTGAATCGAAACAAATCTAAATATTATCTAGGCACACCAATGTTAAAAACAAAATTGCTCTGAATATAATCTTGCAGAAAAAATATCCAATTCCCGATTCTACTTTGTTTTGGAGTATATACACCAACTCAATAGGGTCTCTCATGTAAAATACTGAAATTCTAATTATACGCGAATTGAAAAAAATCTAAATATTATCTAGGTAACCCAATGTTAAAAGCAAAATTGCTCTTAATATAATCTGTCAGACAAAATACACAATTCCCTTTTCTACTCTATTTTGGAGTATATAAGCCAACTCAATATGCTCTCTATTATAAAATACAGAAATTCTAAGTATACGCAAATCGAAAAAAATGTAAATATCATCTAGGCCCCCCACTGTAAATAACAAAATTTCTCTGAATAAAATCTGGCAGAGAAAATACACAATGCCCTTTTCTACTCTGTTTTGGAGCATATACACCAACTCAATATGCTCTTCCATCTGAAATACCGAAATTCTAATTTACACGAACCAAAAAAATCTAAATATTATCTAGGCACCCTAATGTTAAAAGCAAAATTGCTCTTAATATAATCTGTCAGAGAAAATACACAATGCCATTTTCTACTCTATTTTGGAGTATATAAGCCAACTCAATATGCTCTCTATTATAAAATACAGAAATTCTAAGTATACGCAAATCGAAAAAAATCTAAATATCATCTAGGCACCCCAATGTAAATAACAAAATTTCTCTGATTAAAATCTGGCAGAGAAAATACACAATGCCTTTTTCTACTCTGTTTTGGATTATATACACCAACTCAATATGCTCTTCCATCTGAAATACTGAAATTCTAATTTACACGAACCAAAAATCTATATATTATCTAGGCACCTCAATGTTAAAAGCAAAATAGCTCTAAATATAATATTTCTGAAAAAATATACAATGCTCTTTTCTTCTCTGTTTTGGAGTACATACACCAACCCAATATGCTCTCTCATGTAAAATACCGAAATTCTATATACACGCGAATCGAAAAAAATCTAAATATTATATAGGCACCCCAAAGTTGAAAGAAAATGGCTCTGAATATATTCTGTCAGACAAAATAAAGAATCCCAATTTATTACCCTGTTTTGGAGTATATACACCAACTCCATATGCTCTCTCATGTAAAATACCGAAATTCTAAATTCACTCAAATCGAAAGAAATCTAAATATTATCTATGCACCCCAATGTTAAAAGGAAAATTGCTCTGAATATAATTTGTGAAAAATAATATACAATGCCCTATTCTACTTTGTTTTGGAGTATATACACCAACTGAATATGCTCTCTCATGTAAAATACTGAAATTCTAATTTTGCGGGTTTCGAAAAAAATCTAAATAGTATATATTCATCCCAATGTTAAAAGCAAAATTGCTCTGAATATAGTCTATCAGAGAAAATACACAATGCCCTTTTCTAATCTCTTTTGGAGTATATAAACCAACTCAATCCGCTCTCCCATGTAAAATAAAAAAAATTCTAATTTTACCTAAATGGAAAAAAATCTAAATGTAATTTAGGCACCCAAATGTTAAAAGCAAAATTCCTCTGAATATAATCTTTCAGAAAAAATATACAATGCCCTATTCTACACTGTTTTAGAGGATATACACCAACTCAATATGCTCTCTCATGTAAAATACTGAAATTCTAAATTTACGTGAATTGAAAAAAATCTAAAAATTATCTAGGTACCCCAATGTTAAAAGCAAAATTTCTCTGAATATAATCTGTCAGAAAAAATATACAATGCCTTATTCTACTTTGTTTTGGAGAATATAAACCAACTCAATATGCTATCTCATGTAATATACCGAAATTCTAATTTATAAGAGAATCGAAAATAATCCAAATATTATCTAGGCACCACAAGGTTAAAAGAAAATGGCTCTGAATATAATCTCTCAGAAAAAATATACAATGCGTTATTCTACTTTGTTGTGGAGTATATACACCAACTCAGTATGTTCTGTCATGTAAAATACCGAAAGTCTATATTTACGCGAATCGAAAAAAATATAAATATTATCTAGACACACCAATGATAAAAGCAAAATTGCTATGAATATAATCTGTCAGAGAAAATATGCAATGCCCTTTTATACTCTGTTTTGGAGTATATACACCAACACAGTAAGCTCTCTCATGTAAAATACAGAAATTCTAATTTTACCCTAATCGAAAAAATCTAAATATTATCTAGACACCCCAATGTTAATAACATAATTGCTCTGAATATAATATGTCATAAAAAATATACAATGGTCTTTTCTACTCTGTTTTGTGTTATATACACCAACTCAATATGCTCTCTCATGTAAAATACAGAAATTCTAATTTTACCAGAATCGAAAAAAATCTAAATAATATCTAGGCACCCCAAAGTTAAAAGAAAATGGCTCTTAATATAGTCTGTTAGGAAAAATATACAATGCCTTATTATACTCTGTTTTGGAGTATATACACCAACACAGTATGCTCTCTCATGTAACATACAGAAATTCTAATTTTACCCAAATGGAAAGAATCTAAATATTATCTAGGTACCACAATGTTAAAAACAAAATTGCTCTGAATATGATCTGTCAGAATAAATAAACAATAACCTATTCTACTCTGTTTTGGAGTATATACACCAACTCCATATGTTCTCTCATGTAAAATACAGAAATTCTATATTTAAGCGAATCGAAAAAATTCTAAAAATTATCTAGGCACCCCAATGTTAAAAGCAAATTTGCTCTCAATATCATCTGTCACAAAAAATATACAATGCCCTTTTCTACTCTGTTTTGGAGTATATACGCCAACTCAACATGCTCTCTCATGTAAAATACAGAAATTCTATATTTAAGCGAATCGAAAAAAATCTAAATAATATCTAGGCGCTTCAAAGTTAAAAGAAAATGGCTCTGAATATAGTCTGTTAGAAAAAATATACAATGCCTTATTCTACTCTGTTTTGGAGTATATACACCAACTCAGTATGCTTTCTAATGTAAAATACCGAAATTCTAATATTACGTGAATCGAAAGAAAACTAAATAATATCTAGGCACCCCATAGTTAAAAGGAAATGGCTCTGAATATAGTCTGCTAAACAAAATATACAATGCCTTATTCTACTCAGCTTTAAATTATATACACCAACTCAGTCTGCTCTCTCATGTAAAATACAGAAATTCTAATTTTACCCGAATCGAAAAAATCTAAATAATATCTAGGCACCCCAATGTTAAAAACAAAATTGCTCTGAATATAATCTGTCAGAAAAAATATACAATGCCCTATTTTTCTCTGTTTTTGAGTATATACACGAACTCCATATGCTCTCTCATATAAAATACAGAAATTCTATATTTAAGTGAATCGAAAAAAATCTAAATGTTATCTAGGCACCTCAATGTTAAGAGCAAAATTGCTCTGAATATTATCTGTCAGAAAAAATATACAATGCCCCTTTCAACTCTGTTTTGTAGTATATACACCAACTCAATATTCTCTCTCATGTAAAATAAAGAAATTCTAATTTTACTCGAATCGAAAATATGTAAATATTATCTAGGCACCCCAAAGTTAAAAACAACATTGCTCTCAATATATTCTGTCATAAAAAATATACAATGCTTTTTTCTACTTTGTTTTGGAGTATATACACCAACTCCATAGGCTCTCTCATGTAAAATACAGAAATTCTATATTTAAGCGAATCGAAATAAATCTAAATAATATCTAGGAGCCCCAAAGTTAAATGAAAGTGGCTCTGAATATAGTCTGTTAGAAAAAATATACAATGCCTTATTCTACTCTATTTTGGAGTATATACACAAACGCAGTATGCTCTCTCATGTAACATACAGAAATTCTAATTAAACCCGAATCAAAAAAATCTAAAAATTATGTAGGCACCCCAATGTTAAAAAAAAATTGCTCTGAATAAAATCTGTCAGAAAAAATATACAATGCCCTCTTCTACTCTGTTTTGGAGTATATACACCAACTCAATATGCTCTCTCATGTAAAATACCGAAATTCTAATTTTACGTGAATCGAAAAAAATCTAAATAATATCTAGGCGCCCCAAAGTAAAAAGAAAATGGCACTGAATATAGTCTGTTAGAAACAATATACAATGCTTTATTCTACTTTGTTTTGGAGTATATACTCCAACTCAGCATGCTCTCTCATGTAAAATACAGAAAGTATAATTTTACCGGAATCGAAAAAATCTAAATATTATCTAGGCACCACAATGATAAAAACAAAATTACTGTGTATATAGTAAATCACAAAAAAAATACAATGCCCTGTTCTACTCTGTTTTGGAGTATATACACCAACTCAATATGCTCTCTCATGTGAAATAAAGAATTTCTAATTTTACCTGAATCGAAAAAATTTAAATCTTATCTAGGCACCCCAATGTTTAAAGCAAAATTGCGCTGAATATAATCTGTCAGAAAAAATATACAATGCCCTTTTCTTCTCTTTGTTGTAGTATATACACGAACTCAATATGCACTCTCATGTAAAATACCGAAAGTCTAATTTTACTCGAATTGAAAAAAATCTAAATATTATCTAGGCTCCCCAATGTTAAAAGCAAAAGTGCTCTGAATATTATCTGTGAGAAAAAATATACAATGCCCTTTTCTACTTTTTTTTGTAGTATATACAGCAACTAAGTATTCTCTCTCATGTAAAATACCGTAATTCAAATTTTACATGAATCGAAAAAAATCTAAATATTATTTAGGCACCCCAATGTTAAAAGCAAAATTGCTCTGAATTTAATATGTCAGAGAAAATATACAATGCCCTTTTCTACTGTGTTCTGGAGTATATACACCAACTCAATATGGTCTCTCATGTAAAATGAAGAAATTCTAATTTTACCCAAATTGAAATAATCTAAATATTATATAGGCACCCCAATGTTAAAAACAAAATTGCTCTGAATATAATCTGTTCTTAAAAATATACAATGCCCTATTCTACTCTGTTGTGGAGTATATACACAAACTCAGTATGCTCTTTCATGTAAAATACCGAAATTCTAAATTTACGTGAATCGAAAAAAATCTAAATATTATCTAGGCACCCCAATGTTAAAAGCAAAATTGCTCTGAATATAGTCTGTCAGAAAAAATATACAATGCTTTTTTCTACTCTGTTTTGGAGTATATACACCAACTCCATATGCTCTCTCATGTAAAATACACAAATTCTATATTTAAGAGAATCGAAATAAAATCTAAATATCATCTAGGCACCCCAGTGTTAAAAACAAAATTGCTCTGAATATAATCTCTCAGAAAAAATATACCATGCTCTTTTCTACTTTTTTTCGAAGTATATACACCAACTCAATATGCTCTCTCATGTAAAATAAAGAAATTCTAATTTTACCCGAATCGAAAAAAATCTAAATAATATCTAGGCACTACAAAGTTAAAAGAAAATGTCTCTGAATATAGTCTGTTAGAAAAAATATACAATGCCTTATTCTACTCTGCTTTGGAGTATATACACCAACTCAGAATGCTCTCTCATGTAAAATACAGAAATGCTAATTATACGTCAATCGAAAAAAATCTAAATACTATCTAGGCACCCCAACGTTGAAAACAAAATTGCTCCGAATATAATCTGTCAGAAAAAATATACAATGCCCTATTCTACTCTGTTTTGGAGTATATACACCAACTCAATATGCTCTCTCATGTAAAATACAGAAATTTTATATTTAAGTGAATCGAAAAAAATCTAAATATTATCTAGGCAACCCAATATTAAAAGCAAAATTGCTCAGAATATAATCTGTCAGAAAAAATATACAATGCCCTTTTCTAATCTGATCTGTAGTATATACACCAAAACAATATGCTCTCATTTGTAAAATAAAGAAATTCTAATTTTACAGGAATCAAAAAATCTAAATATTACCTTGGCAGCCAAAGGTTAAAAGCAAAATTGCTCTGAATATAATCTGTCAGAAAAAATATACAATGCCCTATTCTACTCTGTTTTGCAGTATATACACCAACTCAGTTTGCTCTCTCATGGAAAATAGAGAAATTCTAAATTTACGTGAATTGAAAAAAATCTAAATAATATCTAGGCGCCCCAAAGATAAAAAAAATGGCTCTGAATATAGTCTGTTAAGAAAAATATACAATGCCTTATTCTACTCTTTTTTGAAGTATGTACACCAACTCAATATGCTCTCTCGTGGAAAATACCGAAATTCTAATTTTACTTGAATCGAAAAATATCTAAATATTATCTAGGCACCCCAATGTTAAAAAAAAATTTTCTCTTAATATAAAGTATCGGAAAAAATATACAATGTTCTATTCTACTCTGTTTTGTGGTATATACACCAACTCCATATGCTCTCTCATGTAAAATACAGAAATTCGATTTTTACGCGAATCGAAAAACATCTAAATAATATCTAGGCGCCACAAAGTTAAAAGAAAATGGCTCTGAATATAGTCTGTTAGAAAAAATATACAATGCCTTATTCTACTCTGTTTTGGAGTATATACACCAACTCAATATGCTCTCTCATGTAAAATAATGAAATTCTATATTTAAGTCAATAGATAAAAATCTAAGTATTATCTAGGCACCCCAATGTTAAAAGCAAAATGGCTCTGAATATAATCTGTCAGAAAAAATATCCAATGCCCTATTGTATTCTGTATTGGAGTATATACACCAACTCCATATGCTCTCTCATGTAAAATACAGTAATTCTATATTTAAGCAAATCGAAAACAATCTAAATATAATCTAGACACCCCAATGTTAAAAGAAAAATTGCTCTGAATATAATCTGTCAGAAAAAATAAACAATGCCATTTTGTACTTTATTTGGTAGTATATAAACCAACTCAATATGCTCTATCATGTAAAATACCGAAATTCTATTTTACGTGAATCGAAAAACATCTAAATGATATCTAGGCGCCTTAAAGTTAAAAGATAATGTCTCTCAATATAGTCTTTTAGAAAAAAAATACAATGCCTTATTCTACTCTTTTTGGAGTATATACACCAACTCAGTATGCTCTCTCATGTAAAATACTGAAATTCTAATTTTACGTGAATCGAAAAACAACTGAATATTATCTAGGCACCCGAATGTTAAAAGCAAAATTGCTCTGAATATAATCTGTCAGAAAAAATATACAATGCCCTTTTCTACTCTGTTTTGAAGTATATACACCAACTCAATATGCTCTCTCAAGTCAAATACCAAAATTCTAATTTTACGCGAATAGAAAAATATCTAAATAATATCTAGGCACTCCAAAGTTAAAATAAAATGGCTCTTAATATAGTCTGTTAGAAAAAATATACAATGTTCTATTCTACTCTGTTTTGGAGTCTATACACCAACTCAGTATTCTCTCTCATGTAAAATACCGAAATTCTAATTTTACGTGAATTGAAAAAAAACTAAATATTATCAAGGCACCCCAATGTTAAATACCAAATTTCTCTGAATATAATCTGTCAGAAAAAATATGCAATTCCCTATTCTACTCTGTTTTAAAGTATATACACCAACTTAGTATGCTCTCTCATATAAAATACAGAAATTCTTATTTTACGTGAATCGAAATAAATCTAAATATTATCTAGGCACCCAAATGTTAAGAGAAAATTTGCTCTGAATATAATCTGTCAGAAGAAATATACAATGCCCTTTTCTACTCTTTTTTTGGAGTATATACACCAACTCAGTATGCTCTCTCATGTAAAATACCAATATCCTTATTTTACGTGAATCGAAAAATATCTAAATATTTTCTAGGCACCCCAATGTTAAACACAAAATTGCTCTGAATATAATCTGTCAGAAAAAATATACAATGCCCTATTCTACACTGTTTTGTAATATATACACAAACTCCATATGCCCTCTCATGTAAAATACAGAAATTCTATATTTAAGCGAATCGAAAATAATCTAAATATTATCTAGGCACCCCAATGTTAAAAACAAAATTTCTCTTAATATAATCTGTCAGAAAAAATATTCAATGCCCTTTTCTACTCTATTTTGAATTATATACACCAACTCCATATGCTCTCTCAATTAAAATACAGAAATTCTATATTTAAGCGAATCGAAAAAAAACCTAAATATTATCTAGGCATCACAATGTTAAAAGAAAATTGCTCTAAATATAATCTGTCAGAAAAAATACACAATGCCCTATTCTACTCTGTTTTTGAGTATATACACCAACTCAGTATGCTCTCTCATGTTAAATAACGAAATTCTTCTTTTACGTGAATCGAAAAAAATCTAAATATTATCTAGGCACCCAAATATTAAAAGCAAAATTGCTCTGAATATAATCTGTCAGAGAAAATATACAATGCCTTTTTATACTCTGTTTTGGAGTATATACACCAACTCAGTATGCTCTCTCATACAATATACAGAAATTGTAATTTTACGGGAATAGAAATAAATCTAAATAATATCTTGGCGCCCCAAAGTTGAAAGTAAATGGCTCTGAATATAGTCTGTTAGAAAAAATATACAATGCCTTATTCTACTCTGTTTTGGAGTATAAACACCAACTCAGTATGCTCTCTCATGTAAAATACCGAAAAGCTAATTTTACGTGAATTAAAAATATTCTAAATATTATCGAGGCACCCCAATGTTAAAAACAAAATTGCTCTGAATATAATCTGTCATAAAATATATACAATGCCCTATTCTACTCTGTTTTGGAGTATATACACCAACTCAGTATGCTCTCTCATGTAAAATACAGAAATTCTTATTTTACGTGAATCGAAAAAACTCTAAATATTATCTAGGCACCCAAATGTTAAAAGCAAAATTGCTCTGAATATAATCTGTCAGAGAAAATATACAATGCCCTTTTCTACTCTGTTTTGGAGTATATAAACCAACTCAGTATGCTCTCTCATAAAAAATACTGAAATGCTAATTTTACGTGAATCGTAACAAATTTAAAAACAAAATTTCTCTGAATATAATCTGTCATAAAAAATATACAATGTCCTATTCTACTTTGTTTTGGAGTATATACACCAACTCAATATGCTCTCTCATGTAAAATACCAAAATTCTAATTTTACACAAATCGAAAAAAAACTAAATAATATCTAGGCGCCCCAAAGTTAAAAGAAAAATTCTGTGAATATAGTTTGTTAGAAAAAATATAAAAGGCCTTACTCTACTCTGTTTTGGACTATATACACCAACTCAGTATGCTCTCTCATGCAAAATACAGAAATTCTAATTTTACGTGAATCGAAAAAAATCGAAATAATATCTAGGCGCCCCAAAGTTAAAAAAAAATTGCTCTGAATATACTGTCAGAAAAAATATACAATGCCCTATTCTACTCTGATTTAGAGTACTTAAACCAACCCCATATGCTCTCTCATGTAAAATATAGAAATTCTACATTTAAGCATATCGAAAAAAATCTAAATATTATCTAGGCACCCCAATATTAAAAGCAAAATTGCTCTGAATATAATCTGTGAGAAAATATATACAATGCTCTTTTCTACTCTGTTTTGGAGTATGTACACCAACTCAATATGCTGTCTCATGTAAAATACCGAAATTCAAATTTTACGCGAAGTGAAAAATTCTAAATAATATCGAGGCGCCCCATAGTTCAAAGGAAATGGCTCTGAATATAGTCTGTTATAAAAAATATACAATTCCTTATTCTACTTTGTTTTGGCGTATATACAACAACTTAGCATGCTCTCTCATGTAAAATACAGAAATTCTAATTTTACCTTAATAGAAAACATCTAAATATTATCTAGGCACCCCAATTTTGAAAACAAAATTGTTCTGACTATAATCTGTCAAAGAAAATATTCAATGCCCTATTCTACTTTGTTTTGGAGTATATACACCAACTCCATATGCTCTCTCATGTAAAATACAGAAATTCTATGTTAGAGCGAATTGAAAAAAATCTAAATATTATCTAGGCACCCGAATGTTAAAAGCAAAATTGCTGTGAATATAATCTGTCATAAAAAATATACAATGTG